>NC_091390.1:538638-558638 GCF_038502225.1 Cherax quadricarinatus
TCTGCAGGTGAAACAACTCCAGTGCACAAAAATGGCATAAATACCGGCTCGTGAATGCAAGAGCTGTGAGTGCCTCTCACTCTGGAGACTTCCTCCTAACAGTAATAATTTCAACAATGGTTATTCATCTTCACCCGTGGATTGTCGTCTTGCTGCCCATCTTGACACGGAAGTTAAGTGTACAGTCAACTCTGAATCTCCTGTATATAGTGTCTTCTTTTTATAAATGCAATTAAGTGCATTCGAAAGAGAATAATGATGGGACAGGCCTTCATAGTGGTCAATATTATATTTTTGTCAAGTCTTTCAGTGATATTTACAAAAACTTGCACCATATAGATGAGACTAAACACAGCATATATTGCAACACAAGTCATTAACTTGTCCCAGTACGATCAGAGAGTCTCATTAACTTGTCCCAGTACGATCAGAGAGTCTCATGTAATGTGGAACAAACATTCAAACAAATTCTTCGAAAAGTTATTATATAGACTCATCAACATTACTAGATAACCAAGGTTGACATCGTCCTGTTCCAGCGTCCTAGTGTGGCCATCCAGAGACGGAACGCTTAACATATATATATATATATATATATATATATATATATATATATATATATATATATATATATATATATATATATATATATATATATATATATATATATGTACATGTTATAGATAGATAAATAGATACACAGATAGACAGGGTCGTTGTCTTCTGTGACGTCAGAGCACAAACTATACAGTTTTACAGCTGACATTAAAAAATTTTCACTGCTGCTGGCTCTCTCTCTCTCTCTCTCTCTCTCTCTCTCTCTCTCTCTCTCTCTCTCTCTCTCTCTCTCTCTCTCTCTCTTTATTTATTTCTCTCTCACTCCCCCTCTTTCTTTGTACTCACCTATTTGTGGTTGCAGTGGTCGAGTCACAGCTCCTGGCCCCGCCTCTTCGCTGATTGCTACTAGGTCCTCTCTCTCCCTGCTCCATGAGCTCTATCATACCTCGCCTTAAAACTATGTATGGTTCCTGCCTCCACTACGTCACTTTCTAGGCTATTCCATGGCCTGACTACTCTACGACTGAAGAAATACTTCCTAACATCCCTTTGATTCATCTGAGTCTTCAACTTCCAATTGTGACCTCTTGTGTCTGTGTCACATCTCTGGAACATCCCGTCTTTGTCCACCTCGTCTATTCCGCGCAGTATTTTATATGTCGTTATCATGTCTCCCCTGACCCTCCTGGCCTCCAGTGTCGTCAGGCCGATTTCCCTCAACCTTTCTTCGTAGGACAATCCCCGTAGCTCTGGGACTAGTCTTGTTGCAAACCTTTGCACTTTCTCTAATTTCTTGACGTGCTTGACTAGGTGTGGATTCCAAACTGGTGCTGCATACTCCAGTATGGGCCTGACGTAAATGATATACAGAGTCTTGAACGAATCCTTACTGAGGTATCGGAACGCTATCTGTAGGTTTGCCAGGCGCCCGTATGATGCAGCAGTTATCTGATTGATGTGCGCTTCAGGAGATATGCTCGGCGTTATACTCACCCCAGATCTTTTTCCTTGAGTGAGGTTTGCAGTCTTTGGCCATCTAAACTATATTGTGTCTGCGGTCTTCTTTGCCCTTCCCCAATCTTCATGACTTTGCATTTGGCGGGGTTAAATTCAAGGAGCCAGTTGCTGGACCAGGCTTGTAGCCTGTCCAGGTCTCTTTGTAGTCCTGCCTGATCCTCATCCGATTTGATTCTTCTCATTAACTTCGCATCATCTGCAAACAAGGACACTTCTGAGTCTATCCCTTCCGTTATGTCATTCACATATACTAAAAACAGCACAGGTCATAGGACTGACCCCTGTGGAACCCCGCTTGTCACAGGCACCCACTCTAACACCTCGTCGCGTACCATGACTCGTTGTTGCCTCCCTGTTAGGTATTCTCTGATCCATTGCAGTGCCTTTCCTGTTATGTGTGCCTGATCCTCTAGCTTTTGCAGTAACCTCTTGTGAGGAACTGTGTCGAAGGCCTTCTTGCGGTCCAAAAAAATGCAGTCGATCCACCCCTCTCTCTCTTGTCTTACTTCTGTCACCTTGTCATAAAACTCTAGTAGGTTTGTGACACAGGATTTTCCTTCCCTGAAACCGTGCTGGTTGTCAATTATACACTTGTTTCTTTCCAGGTGCTCCACCACTCTCCTCTTGATGATCTTCTCCATGACCTTGCATACTATACACGTTAGAGATACAGGTCTGTAGTTTAGTGCCTCATGTCTGTCTCCCTTTTTAAAAATTGGGACTACATTTGCCATCTTCCATACCTCGGGGAGTTGCCCAGTTTCAAATGATGTGTTGAAGATCTTTGTTAATGGCTCACACAATATCTCTGCTCCCTCTTTAAGGACCCATGGAGAGATGTTGTCTGGTCCCGCCGCCTTTGAGGTGTCAAGTTCGCATAGCAGCTTCTTCACCTCCTCCTTGGTTATATGTACCTCATCCAGCACTTGCTGGTGTGCCCCCCTGTTCTGATTTCCTGGAGTCCTACTGGTTTCCACTGTAAATACTTCTTTAAATCTCGTGTTAAGCTCCTGACATACCTCTCGGTCGTTTCTTGTGAACTCCCCATCACCCTTCCTCAGTCTGATTACCTGGTCCTTGACTGTTGTTTTCCTCCTGATGTGGCTAAACAACAGCTTCGGGTCAGACTTGACTTTCGATGCTATGTCATTTTCATATTGTCGTTGAGTCTCCCTTCTTATCTGTGCATATTCGTTTCTGGCTCTTCGGCTAATCTCTTTATTTTCCTGAGTTCACTGTCTTCTGTACCTTTTCCATTCGCTAGTATACCTAGTTTTTGCCTCCCTACACCTTTGGGTGAACCAAGGACTCATTCTGTTCTTCCCATTATTTCTGTTTCCCTTGGGAACAAACCTCTCCTCTGCCTCCTGGCATTTTGTTGTCACATAGTCCATCATTTCTTGTACTGGTTTTCCTGTCAGTTCCCTCTCCCACTGAATGTCTTGCAGGAAGTTCCTCATGCCTGAGTAGTTCCCTCTTTTGAAGTTTGGTTTTTCCCAGCCTATTCCTGCTACTCTCTCCACTTGAAGCTCAACTATGTAGTCGAAGCACAGAACCACATGATCACTAGCTTCTAGGGGCCTTTCATACATGATACTCTCGATGTCCGAACTACTCAAGGTGAATACAAGGTCCAGTCTTGCTGGATCATCCTCTCCTCTCTCTCTGGTAGTGTCTCTTAACATGTTGATGCATGAGGTTTTCCAGTACCACATCCATCATCTTGGCTCTCCATGTTTCGGGACCCCCATGGGGCTCCCTCCAGGTTTTCTCAGTCAATGTCCTTGTGATTGAAATCAATCATAACTAGTAACTTTGTTCTCCCAATGTGTGCGCTTCTGGCCACCTCGGCTAATGTGTCGACCATTGCTCTGTTGCTCTCATCTTATTCTTTTCTTGGCCTCCTGCAGTTCTGTGGTGGGTTGTACATTACTGCAATTATCACCTTATGTCCCTCAGACTGGACTGTTCCTACTAAGTAGTCTCTTTCGCCCGTGCCATCCATTCCTTCCATTTTCTCAAAATCCCACTGGTTTTTAATGAGCAGTGCAACTCCTCCTCCCCCTCGCCTCCCTCTGTCTTTCCTGAGGATCTGATATCCGGGTGGAAAGATTGAATCTGTTATCATCCTGGTGACTTTTGTTTCAGTGAGTGCTATTATGTCTGGGTATGTCTCCCTGATTGTTTCATGCCACTCGTCACACTTATTTGTTATTCCATCTGCATTTGTATACCACACCTTCAACTTCTTTTCTAAGACTGTGGTCTGGGGGGTACATTGGGGTTGGGGAAGTGGGAAACCTGATAAGGAACTATGGGTGGTTGCTGTGGGGGTGGAGTTTGTAATGCAGTGGGTGGGGGCATTGGATATGACATGGGTGTTTTGGTTGCACTGGGGTTGACCTAGTTGGGGGGTTTCTAAAGGAAGTTGTGAGGGAGGCTGTATTTGATCTTCTTCCTGTGTCTGGGATCTCCTGTCTGTCTTCTCCATTCCCTCTCTTTCCTCCTTTCGCTTTGTACCATCTCTCTCAGTTTCTGACTTTCTTCTTGAGTTCTGTCGCGGTCGAGATACACCTTCCTGTACGCCGGCATGTTCCTTAACCTTAAACGGTCCAAACAGATCGACGTTCAAATTTATATAGCTACAAAATAGATCTACTCTTTTTACATATTTTCAAATATCACAAAAAATAATGTAGATAAAAGTTTTTTTTACATGTTTTCAAATGTAAAACAAAAAAAGATGATCTACATTTATTTACATACTTTCAGATGTTGAAAAAACGTATATATACGTTTGGACCTTTTAAGGGTTAATCTTGCTTTCTCCTGCAGGATCCTGTTCCGTAGTCGATTCTGCCTTGTATGTGTGTGTGTGTGTGTGTGTGTGTGTGTGTGTGTGTGTGTGTGTGTGTGTGTGTGTGTGTGTGTGTGTGTGTGTGTGTGTGTGAGAGAGAGAGAGAGAGAGAAACAGAGAGAGATAGAGAGAGCTAATTAAGAGACCAAAAAAAGAAAATCGTGAATTAACAAACATAAATCAACGATGTTGGTGAATACACAGTGTTGGTGAATACACAGTGTTGGTGAATACACAGTGTTGGTGAATACACAGTGTTGGTGAATACACAGTGTTGGTGCATACACAGTGTTGGTGAAGACACAGTGTTGGTGAAGACACAGTGTTGGTGAAGACACAGTGTTGGTGAAGACACGGTGTTGGTGAAGACACAGTGTTGGTGAATACACAGTGTTGGTGAATACACAGTGTTGGTGAAGACACAGTGTTGGTGAATACACAGTGTTGGTGAAGACACAGTGTTGGTCAATACACAGTGTTGGTGAAGACACAGTGTTGGTGAAGACACAGTGTTGGTGAATACACAGTGTTGGTGAATACACAGTGTTGGTGAAAACACAGTGTTGGTGAAGACACAGTGTTGGTGAATACACAGTGTTGGTGAAGACACAGTGTTGGTGAATACACAGTGTTGGTGAAGACACAGTGTTGGTGAATACACAGTGTTGGTGAAGACACAGTGTTGGTGAAGACACAGTGTTGGTGAAGACACAGTGTTGGTGAATACACAGTGTTGGTGAATACAGAGTGTTGGTGAAGACACAGTGTTGGTGAAGACACAGTGTTGGTGAAGACACAGTGCTGGTGAAGACACAGTGTTGGTGATGACACAGTGTTGGTCAATACACAGTGTTGGTGAAGACACAGTGTTGGTGAAGACACAGTGTTGGTGAAGACACAGTGTTGGTGAATACACAGTGTTGGTAAATACACAGTGTTGGTGAAGACACAGTGTTGGTGAATACACAGTGTTGGTGAATACACAGTGTTGGTGAATACACAGTGTTGGTGAATACACAGTGTTGGTGAAGACACAGTGTTGGTGAAGACACAGTGTTGGTGAAGACACAGTGTTGGTGAATACACAGTGTTGGTGAAGACACAGTGTTGGTGAATACACAGTGTTGGTGAAGACACAGTGTTGAAGACACAGTGTTGGTGAAGACACAGTGCTGGTGAATACACAGTGTTGGTGAAGACACAGTGTTGGTGAAGACGCAGTGTTGGTGAATACACAGTGTTGGTGAATACACAGGGTTGGTGAAGACACAGTGTTGGTGAAGACAGAGTGTTGGTGAAGACACAGTGTTGGTGAATACACAGTGTTGGTTAATACACAGTGTTGGTGAATACACAGTGTTGGTGAAGAAACAGTGTTGGTCAATACACAGTGTTGGTGAAGACACAGTGTTGGTGAAGACACAGTGTTGGTGATGACACAGTGTTGGTGAATACACAGTGTTGGTCAATACACAGTGTTCGTGAAGACAGTGTTGGTGAAGACACAGTGTTGATGAATACACAGTGTTGATAAATACACAGTGTTGGTGAAGACACAGTGTTGGTGAAGACACAGTGTTGGTCAGTACAGAGTGTTGGTCAATACACAGTGTTGGTGAAGACACAGTGTTGGTGAAGACACAGTGTTGGTGAAGACACAGTGTTGGTCAGTACAGAGTGTTGGTCAATACACAGTGTTGGTGAAGACACAGTGTTGGTGAAGACACAGTGTTGGTGAAGACACAGTGTTGGTCAATACACAGTGTTGGTGAATACACAGTGTTGGTCAATACACAGTGTTGGTGAAGACACAGTGTTGGTCAACACACAGTGTTGGTGAAGACACAGTGTTGGTGAAGACACAGTGTTGGTGAAGACAGAGTGTTGGTGAATACACAGTGTTGGTAAATACACAGTGTTGGTGAAGACACAGTGTTGGTGAAGACTCAGTGTTGGTCAGTACAGAGTGTTGGTCAATACACAGTGTTGGTGAAGACACAGTGTTGGTGAAGACACAGTGTTGGTGAAGACACAGTGTTGGTGAATACACAGTGTTGGTGAATACACAGTGTTGGTCAATACACAGTGTTGGTGAAGACACAGTGTTGGTCACCACACAGTGTTGGTGAAGACACAGTGTTGGTGAAGACACAGTGTTGGTGAATACACAGTGTTGGTGAAGACACAGTGTTGGTGAAGACACAGTGTTGGTGAAGACACAGTGTTGGTGAATACACAGTGTTGGTGAAGACACAGTGTTGGTGAAGACGCAGTGTTGGTGAATACACAGGGTTGGTGAAGACACAGCGTTGGTGAAGACAGAGTGTTGGTCAGTACAGAGTGTTGGTCAATACGCAGTGTTGGTGAAGACACAGTGTTGGTGAAGACACAGTGTTGGTCAATACACAGTGTTGGTTAATACACAGTGTTGGTGAAGAAACAGTGTTGGTGAAGAAACAGTGTTGGTCCATACACAGTGTTGGTGAAGACACAGTGTTGGTGATGACACAGTGTTGGTGAATACACAGTGTTGGTAAATACACAGTGTTGGTGAAGACACAGTGTTGGTGAAGACACAGTGTTGGTCAGTACAGAGTCTTGGTCAATACACAGTGTTGGTGAAGACACAGTGTTGGTGAAGACACAGTGTTGGTGAAGACACAGTGTTGGTCAATACACAGTGTTGGTGAATACACAGTGTTGGTCAATACACAGTGTTGGTGAAGACACAGTGTTGGTGAAGACACAGTGTTGGTGAAGACACAGTGTTGGTGAAGACACAGTGTTGGTGAAGACACAGTGTTGGTGAAGACACAGTGTTGGTGAAGAAACAGTGTTGGTGAAGACACAGTGTTGGTCAATACACAGTGTTGGTGAAGACACAGTGTTGGTGAAGACACAGTGTTGGTGAAGACACAGTGTTGGTGAATACACAGTGTTGGTGAAGACACAGTGTTGGTGAATACACAGGGTTGGTGAAGACACAGTGTTGGTGAAGACACAGTGTTGGTCAGTACAGAGTGTAGGTCAATACACAGTGTTGGTGAAGACACAGTGTTGGTCAATGCACAGTGTTGGTGAAGACACAGAGTTGGTGAAGACACAGTGTTGGTGAATACAGAGTGTTGGTCAATACACAGTGTTGGTGAAGACTCAGTGTTGGTGAATACACAGTGTTGGTGAAGACACAGTGTTGGTGAATACACAGTGTTGGTGAAGACTCAGAGTTGGAAAATACACAGTGTTGGTGAAGACACAGTGTTGGTGAAGACACAGTGTTGGTGAATACACAATGTTGGTGAAGACACAGTGTTGGTCAGTACAGAGTGTTGGTCAATACACAGTGTTGGTGAATACACAGAGTTGGTAAATACACAGTGTTGGTGAATACAGAGTGTTGGTCAATACACAGTGTTGGTGAATACACAGAGTTGGTAAATACACAGTGTTGGTGAAGACACAGTGTTGGTGAAGACACAGTGTTGGTGAAAACACAGTGTTGGTGAAGACACCGTGTTGGTGAATACAAAGTGTTGGTGAAGACACAGTGTTGGTGAATACAAAGTGTTGGTGAATACACAGTGTTCGTCAATGTGAGGGAAAAGTAGGTGTAAGTGGGGTTAAGGTTGTTCGGGCAACCAGGAACCATTAGCGAATTACGTCGCGCACCCCCCCTCTGGCGGGCTGGGGCGAAACTAGTTCCTGGTGTCTGATTTGTTAAAGTTTCTACTCCTGGTAATATTGACCTTACCTGGTGTGGGTTGAAGTTAGGAGAGTCAATTCACCTCCACTCTTCTCCTAATCAGGTAGGGTGATCTACCAGGAGTATTACTGTTCGTTCTTTTCTCTTGTTCGCTGGTTACCAGTAATGATATTGGCATTTATCATTCTTTTCCATTCTTAAATGTTACATTATCATGACTATGGGTAACCAGTTTATTTTTTTTATTACCAGCTGTGTTCCTGGCGTGGTCATCCAGGATAGACGCCAGATGGGGTACTCTGGTGGCCTGGTGGTTAACGCTCTGGCTTCACACGGTGAGGGTCTGGGTTCGATTCCCAGCCAGAGTAGAAACATTGGACGTGTTTCTTTCCACCTGTTGTCTATGTTCCCCATCAGTAAAATGGGTACCTGGGTGTTAGTCGACTGGTGTGGGTCGCATCCTGGGTGTTAGTCGACTGGTGTGGGTCACATCTTGGGTGTTAGTCGACTGGTGTGGGTCACATCCTGGGTGTTAGTCGACTGGTGTGGGTCACATCCTGGGTGTTAGTCGACTGGTGTGGGTCACATCCTGGGTGTTAGTCGACTGGTGTGGGTCGCATCCTGGGTGTTAGTCGACTGGTGTGGGTCGCATCCTGGGACACTGACGTAAGGAGGCCTGGTCACAGACCGGGCCGCGGGGGCGTTGACCCCCGGAACTCTCTCCAGGTAAACTCCAGATAAGATAAAGGAGCAAGACATATGTTAATGAGACTTATTAACATAATTCTACTACTACCGGCCCTTACCTATTCTTCTTGTGGTGCTCCATCCAAGTGGTAGGAGATTCCAAAACATCGGACTATCACTATCCGCCCTGGATAACCTACATCAATAACATCAGAAGATCTATCCAGGGTCTTATCTACTCCTGCCCAACTACAAGAACCGAAGGCCATTTTTTTATTATATTTAAATTTTAAGTAAAATCCTCAAAAATCATTATTCTTATTTTACCTAGTCGTTTCTGTATTTATTTTTCCATTAGTTTCTTTTGTTCAGTTGGAAGGCGTTCCACTGACAGTCAGTATAGAGTGTTGGTGAAGACACAGTGTTGGTGAAGACACAGTGTTGGTGAAGACAGTGTTGGTGAAGACAGTGTTGGTGAAGACAGTGTTGGTCAATACACAGTGTTGGTGAAAACAGTGTTGGTGAAGACACAGTGTTGGTGAAGACAGTGTTGGTCAATACACAGTGTTGGTGAAGACAGTGTTGGTGAAGACAGTGTTGGAGAAGACACAGTGTTGATGAAGACAGTGTTGGTGGAGGATGGTGGAAGATGGTGGAGGATGGCAGAAGACGGTGGAAGATGGAAAAGGACGGTGGAGGACGGTGGAGGTTGTTGGAGGATGGTGCAGGATGGTGGAGGATGGTGGAAGAAGATGGAGGATGGTGGTGAATAGTGGAGGAGGATGGAGGACGGTCGAGGATGGTGGAGGATGATGGAAGATGGAGGAGGATAGTGGATGGTGGAGGATGGTGGAAGATGGTGGAGGAAGGTGGAGGATGGGGGAAGATGGTGGTGGATGGTGGAGGACGGTGGAGGATGATGGAGGACGGTGGAGGATGGTGGAGGGCGGTGGAGGATGGTGGAGGATGGTGGAGAATGGGGTAGGATGCAGGAAGATGGTGGAGGATGGTGCAGGATGATGGAGGAAGATGAAGGATGGTGGAGGATGATGGAGGATGGTGGAGGATTGTGGAGGATGGTGGAGAATGGTGGAGGATGGTGGAGGATGGTAGAGAATGGTGGAGGATGGTGGAAGATGGTGGAGGTTGGCGGAGGAAGGTGGAGGATGGTGGAGGATGGTGGAGAATCGTGGAGGATGGTGGAAGATGGTGTGGGATGGTAGAGGATGATGAAGGATGGTGGAGGATGGTGGAGGATGGTGGAAGATGGTGGAGGATGGTGGAAGATGGTGGAGGATGAAGGAGGATGGTGGAGGATGGTGAAGTATGGTGGGGGATGGTGGAGGATGGTTGAGGATGAGGGAGAATGGTGGAGGATGGTGAAAGATGGTGGAGGATGGTGGAGGATGGTGGAAGATGGTGGAGGATGGTGGAGGATGGTGGAGCATGGTGGAGCATGGTGGAGGATGGTGGAAGATGGTGGAGGAAGGTGGAGGATGGTGGAGGATGGTGGAGAATGGTGGAGGATGGTGGAAGATGGTGGAGGAGGATGGAGGATTGTGGAGGATGGTGGAGGATGTGGAGGATGGTGGAATATGTTGTAGGATGGTGGAGGATGGTGGAGGATGGTGTAGGATGGTGGCGAATGGTGGGGGATGGTGAAAGATGGTGGAGGAGGATGGAGGATTGTGGAGGATGGTGGAGGATGATGGAGAATGGTGGAGAATGTTGGAGAATGGTGGAGGATGGTAGACGATGGTGGAGGATGGTGGAAGATGGTAGAGGATGGTGGAGGATGGTGGAGGATGATTGAGGATGGTGGAGGACGGTGTAGGATGGTGGAGGATGATTGAGGATGGTGGAGGACGGTGGAGGATGGTGGAGGATGATGGAGGATAGTGGAGGATGATGGAGGATGGTGGAGAATGTTGGAGAATGGTGGAGGATGGTAGACGATGGTGAAGGATGGTGGAAGATGGTGGAGGATGGTGGAGGATGGTGGAGGATGATTGAGGATGGTGGAGGACGGTGTAGGATGGTGAAGGATGATTGAGGATGGTGGAGGACGGTGGAGGATGGTGGAGGATGGTGGAGGATGGTGGAGGATGGTAGAGGATGGAGGAGGATAGTGGAGGATGGTGGATTATGGTGGAGTATGGTGTAGGATGGTGGATGATGGTGGAGGATGGTTGAGGATGCTGGAGGATGGTGGAGGATGGTGCAGGATGGTGCAGAATGGTGTAGAATAGTGGAAGATGGTGGAAGATGGTGGAGGATGGTGGAGGATGGTGGAGGATGGAGGAGGATGGTGGAAGATGGCGGAGGATGGTGGAGGATGATGGAGGATGATGGAGGATGATGGAGGATGGTGGAGGATGTTGAAGGATGACGAAGGATGGTGGAGGATGATGGAGGATGGTGGAGAATAGTGGAGGATGGTGGAGAATGGTGGAGGATGGTGAAGAATGGTGGAGGATGGTGGAGAATGGTGGAGGATGGTGGAAGATGGTGGAGGATGGTGGAGGATGGTGGAGACGGATGGTAGAGGATGGTGGAGAAGGATGCTGGAGGATGGTGGAGGATGGTGGAGAAGGATGGTGGAGGATGCGGTGGAGGATGGGATGGTGGAGGATGAGGAGGATGGTGGAGGATGGTGGAGGATGGTGGAGGATGGTGGAGGATGGGATGGTGGAGGATGAGGATGGTGGAGGATGGTGGAGAATGGTGGAGGATGGTGGAAGATGGTGGAATATGGTGGAGGATGGTGGAGGATGATGGAGGATGGTAGAGGATGGTGGAGGATGGTAGAGGATGGTGGAGAATGGTGGAGGATGGTAGAAGATAGTGGAGGATAGTGGAAGATGGTGGAGGATGGTGGATGATGGTGGAGGATGGTGGAGGATGGAGGAGGACAGTGGAGTATGGTGGAAGATGGTGGAGGATGGTGGAGGTTGGTGAAGGATGGAGGAGGATGGAGGAGGATAGTGGAGGATTGTGGAGGATGGTGGAGGTTAGTGGAAGATGGTGGAGGATAGTGGAGGATGGTGGATGATGGTGGATGATGGTGGAGGGTGGAGGAGGATAGTGGAGGATGGTGGAGGATGGTGGAGAATGGTGGAGGATGGTGGAAGATGGTGGAGGATGGTGGAGGATGGTGAAGGATTGTGGAGGATGGTAGAGAATAGTGGAGGATGGAGGAAGATGGTGGAGGATGGTGAAGGAAGGTGTATGATAGTGGAGGATGGTAGAAGATGGTGGAGGATGGTGGAGGATGATGGAGGATGGTAGAAGATGGTGGAGGATGGTGGAGGATGATGGAGGATGGTGGATAGTAGTGGAGGATGATGGAGGATGGTAGAGGATGGTGGAGGATGGAAACGGATAGTGGAGGATAATGGAGGATGGTGGAAGATGGTGGAGGAAGGTTGAGGATGATGGAGGATGGTGGAGGATGGTGGAAGATGATGGTGTATGGTGGAGGACGGTGGAGGTTGGTGGAGGATGGTGGAGGATGGTGGAGAATGGTGGAGGATGGTGGAAGATGGTGGAGAATGGTAGAGGATGATGGAGGACGATGGAGGATGGTGGATCATGATGGAGGATAGTGGAGGATTGTGGAGGATGGTAGAGGATGATGGAAGATGGTGGAGGATGGTGGAGGATGGTGGAGAATGGCGGAGGATGGTGGAGAATGGTGGAGGATGGTGGAAGATGGTAGAGGTTGGCGGAGGATGGTGTAGGATGGTGGAGGACGTTGGAGAATGGTGGAGGATGGTGGAAGATGGTGGAGGATGGTGGAGAATGATGGAGGATGGTGGAGGAGGATGGAGAATGATGAAAAATGGTGGAGGATGGTGGAAGATGGTGGATGATAGTGGAGGATGGTGGAGGATGGTGGAGAATGGTGGAGGATGGTGGAAGATGGTGGAATACGGTGGAGGATGGTGGAGGATGTTGGAGGATGATGGAGGATGGTGGAGGATGGTGGAGGATGGTAGAGGATGGAGGAGGATAGTGGAGAATGGTGGAGGATGGTGGAAGATGGTGGAGCATGGTGGAGGTTGGTGAAGGATTGAGGAGGATGGAGGATGATAGTTGAGGATGATGGAGGATGGTGGAGGTTGGTGGAAGATGGTGGAGGATGGTGGAGGATGATGGAGGATGGTGGAGGATGGTGGAGGATGGAGGAGGATAGTGGAGAATGGTGGAGGATGGTGGAGAATGGTGGAGGATGGTGGAAGATGGTGGAGGATGGTAGAGGATGGTGGAAGATGGTGGAGGATGGTGGAGGACGGTGGAGGATGGTGGAGGATGGTGGAGGATTGTGCAGAATGGTGGAGGATAGTGGAAGGATGGTGGAGGATGGTGGAGGATGGTGGAGGATGGTGGAGGATGGTGAAGGATGGTGGAGGATGGTGGAGGATGGTGGAGGATGGTGGAGGATGGTGAAGGATGGTGGAGGATGGTGTAGGATGGTGGAGGATTGTGCAGAATGGTGGAGGATAGTGGAAGATGGTGGAGGATGGTGGAGGATGGTGGAGGATGGTGGAGTATGGTTGAGAATTGTGCAGGATATATACATATCGGTGTATATACACTGAGAGGTGTATATCTCAGTGTATATACACTGAGAGGTGTATATCTCAGTGTATATACACTGAGAGGTGTATATCTCAGTGTATATACACTGAGAGGTGTATATCTCAGTGTATATACACTGAGAGGTGTATATCTCAGTGTATATACACTGAGAGGTGTATATCTCAGTGTATATACACTGAGAGGTGTATATCTCAGTGTATATACACTGAGAGGTGTATATCTCAGTGTATATACACTGAGAGGTGTATATCTCAGTGTATATACACTGAGAGGTGTATATCTCAGTGTATATACACTGAGAGGTGTATATCTCAGTGTGTATACACTGAGAGGTGTATATCTCAGTGTGTATACACTGAGAGGTGTATATCTCAGTGTATATACACTGAGAGGTGTATATCTCAGTGTATATACACTGAGAGGTGTATATCTCAGTGTGTATACACTGAGAGGTGTATATCTCAGTGTATATCTCAGTGTATATCTCAGTGGTGTACAGGTGACCTGCAGCCTTAATGACCCTCGTGTAGTAGATAGACTTTAAACCCCATTAACCAACCAACCAGTCTTAATGACCCTCGTGTAGTAGATAGACTTTAAACCCCATTAACCAACCAACCAGTCTTAATGACCCTCGTGTAGTAGATAGACTTTAAACCCCATTAACCAACCAACCAGTCTTAATGACCCTCGTGTAGTAGATAGACTTTAAACCCCATTAACCAACCAACCAGTCTTAATGACCCTCGTGTAGTAGATAGACTTTAAACCCCATTAACCAACCAACCAGTCTTAATGACCCTCGTGTAGTAGATAGACTTTAAACCCCATTAACCAACCAACCAGTCTTAATGACCCTCGTGTAGTAGATAGACTTTAAACCATAGTACTTTTTTTCTAAAACACACAAGAAGGTTAGCGTGGTCAAATGAGAGGTATATAAAAGACAGGCACTCTGGCGTCCTGTACAGGCCAGAAATGTTTCAACTTTACACATATACCTGGCAACTATAGTGTCAGGGGCCCCCGACTCTGCAACATACTGGAACAAGTCTATTATAACTTTTGAAATTATGATAATTTGAGGAAAGTTTTGGAAGTGTGTGTGTGTGTGTGTGTGTGTGTTTTGTGTGTGTGTGTGTGTGTGTGTGTGTGTGTGTACTCATCCCGCCTTCACTGGTCGCTACTAGGTCCACTCTTTCACTGCTCCATGAGCTTTATCATACCTCTTCTTAAAGCTATGTATGGATCCTGCCTCCACTACATCACTCTCCAGATTGTTCCACTTCCTGACAACTCTGTGACTGAAGAAATACTTCCTAACATCCCTGTGACTCATCTGTGTCTTCAACTTCCAGTTGTGTCCCCTTGTTGTTGTGTCCCCTTGTTGTTGTGTCCCCTTGTTGTTGTGTCCCCTTGTTGTTGTGTCCCCTTGTTGCTGTGTCCCCTTGTTGTTGTGTCCCCTTGTTGTTGTGTCCCCTTGTTGTTGTGTCCCCTTGTTGTTGTGTCCCCTTGTTGTTGTGTCCCCTTGTTGCTGTGTCCCCTTGTTGTTGTGTCCCCTTGTTGTTGTGTCCCCTTGTTGTTGTGTCCCCTTGTTGTTGTGTCCCCTTGTTGTTGTGTCCCCTTGTTGTTGTGTCCCCTTGTTGTTGTGTCCCCTTGTTGTTGTGTCCCCTTGTTGTTGTGTCCCCTTGTTGTTGTGTCCCCTTGTTGTTGTGTCCCCTTGTTGCTGTGTCCCCTTGTTGCTGTGTCCCCTTGTTGCTGTGTCCCCTTGTTGCTGTGTACCCTTGTTGCTGTGTCCCCTTGTTGCTGCGTCCCCTTTTTGCTGTGTCCCCTTTTTGCTGTGTCCCCTTGTTGCTGCGTCCCCTTGTTGCTGTGTCCCCTTGTTGCTGTGTCCCCTTGTTGCTGCGTCCCTTTGTTGCTGTGTCCCCTTGTTGCTGTGTCCCCTTGTTGCTGCGTCCCCTTGTTGCTGTGTCCCCTTTTTGCTGTGTCCCCTTGTTGCTGTGTCCCCTTGTTGCTGTGTCCCCTTGTTGCTGTGTCCCCTTGTTGCTGCGTCCCCTTGTTGCTGTGTCCCCTTGTTGCTGCGTCCCCTTGTTGCTGTGTCCCCTTGTTGCTGTGTCCCCTTGTTGCTGCGTCCCTTTGTTGCTGTGTCCCCTTGTTGCTGTGTACCCTTGTTGCTGTGTCCCCTTGTTGCTGCGTCCCCTTGTTGCTGTGTCCCCTTGTTGCTGTGTCCCCTTGTTGCTGCGTCCCTTTGTTGCTGTGTCCCCTTGTTGCTGTGTCCCCTTGTTGCTGCGTCCCCTTGTTGCTGTGTCCCCTTTTTGCTGTGTCCCCTTGTTGCTGTGTCCCCTTGTTGCTGTGTCCCCTTGTTGCTGCGTCCCCTTGTTGCTGTGTCCCCTTGTTGGTGTGTCCCCTTGTTGCTGTGTCCCCTTGTTGCTGTGTCCCCTTGTTGCTGTGTCCCCTTGTTGCTGTGTCCCCTTGTTGCTGTGTCCCCTTGTTGCTGTGTCCCCTTGTTGCTGCGTCCCCTTGTTGCTGTGTCCCCTTGTTGCTGCGTCCCCTTGCTGCGTCCCATCTCTGAAACTTTTTGTCGTCCAGTGTCGTCAGGTCGAGTTCCCCTAACCGCTCCTCGTAGGACATGCCCCTTAGGTCCGAGACTAGTCGTGTTGCAAACTTTTATACTTACTATAATTTCGTGACGTGCTTGACCAGGAGTGGGTTGTATACTGGTGCTGCATACTCCAGTATGGGACTGAGATACACGGTGTACAGTGTTTGAATGTGTCAATGCTGAGATATTGAGAAGCTGTTCTTAGGTTTGCCCGGAGCCCATATGTTGCAGGAGTTATTTGGTTGATTTGTGCATCAGGAGATGTGCTCAGAATTATGCTCACCCCAAGATCCTTTTCCTTGAGTGTGTTTTGAAGCTTTTGACCTTTTAGGCTGTACTCCCTGTGCGGTCTTCTCTGATCTTACCAATCTCCATGATTTCGCACTTAGTGGAATTAAACTCTAGGAGCTTGTTTTTGGAACAGGCTTGCAGCCTGTCCGGATCCCCTTGTAGGCTTACCCGATTCTCATCCACCTGTATTTTCCTTAATAGCTTCACATCGTCTGCAAACAGGGATACCTCTGAATTTATCCCTTCCGTCATGGTATTCATATATACAAGAAACAGCACTGGTCCTAGGACTGACCCCTGTGGAACCCCACTCGACACATGCTCCCACTCTTGATATCTCGTCTTGTACCGACACACGTTGTTTCCTTCCTGTCAGGTATTTCCTGATCCATTGCAGTACTTTCCGTGCAATTCCCGCATGTTCCTCTAGCTTTTCACCCAGTTTGTTGTGTGGAACTATGTCAAAAACCTTCTTACAGTCCAAGAACATGTGGTCTACCCATCCGCCCCTTTCTCTCTCTCTCCTGTCTTACTTCTGTCACCTTGTCGTACAACTCCAGTAGGTTTGTGACACAGGACTTCCCTTCCATGACACCGTGCTCCACCACTCTTCTTCTGATAATCTTCTCCATAACTTTACATACTATACATGTCAGTGACACTGGTCTCTAGTTTAATGCTGTCTGTCTCTCTCCTTTCTTTAAAACTGGGACTACATTTGCTGTCTTCCGCATCTCAGGTAGTCGCCCTGTTATGATAGATATATTGAAGATTGTTGTTAGTGGTACACACAGTGCCTCTGCTCCCTCTATCAGGACCCACGGAGAGATGTTATCTGCGTCCACCGCCTTCTAGGTATCTAGTTCACCTAGCAGTTTCTTCACCTCCTCATCGGTTGTGTGCAGTGTGTGCAGCACTTGCTGGTGCACCCTACCACCTCGGTTTGCTGGAAGCCTCTCTGTCTTCACTGTGAATACCTCCCTGAATCTTCAGCTGGCTATAACAACTTTGGGTGAGATTTGGATTTTGATGCTATGTTATCTCGTATTGATGCTGGGCTACTCTCCTTCTCCATGTATATGTATTTCTGGCTCTTCGGCTCAATTCCCTGTTTTCCTGGGTACTTTTTTCATACTCTAGAACACTTGACTTTGGCCTCTCCACACCTCTTGGTAAACCATGGGCTCACTCCACACCTCCCTGTAAACCATGAGCTCACTCCACACCTTCTTGTAAACCATGGACTCACTCCACACCTGGTAAACCATGGACTCACTCCACACCTCCTGGTAAACCATGGACTCACTCCACACCTCCTGGTAAACCATGGGCTCACTCCACACCTCCTGGTAAACCATGGGCTCACTCCACACCTCCTGGTAAACCATGGACTCACTCCACACCTCCCTGTAAACCATGGGCTCACTCCACACCTCCTGGTAAACCATGGACTCACTCTGGTCTTCCTGTTGTTTCTATTGCCCCCTAGGTACGAACTTCTCCACTGCCTCCCTGCCCTTTGTGGTCACATGTTCCATAATTTCATTTAGTGTCTTTCCCTCTAGCTTGCTTGCCCACTGCACCTCATGTAGGAATTGCCTCATACTTGTGTGGTCCCCTTTTTGGAAGCTTAGCTTCTCCTATCCTTCTCGTGCCGCATCACTCTCCATTGTTAACTCTATGTATTCGAAATTCAAGACTATCACCTAGGGAAATTTCGTGCGTGATTCATCAATGTCTGAACTGTTCAAGGTGAATATGAGGTTCAGCCTTGTTAGTTCATTGTCTCCTCTCTCTCTCTGGTGTTGTCCCTAACGTGTTTGTACATAAAGTTTTCTAGCGCTGCCTCCAGCATCATCTTGGCTCTCCACATCTCTGGTCCCCCATGTGGCTCCAGATTCTTCCAGTCAGTCTCCTTAAGGTTGAAATCCCAATAATGAGTAACTTTGCCCTGCTCATGTGGACCCTTTTTGTAACCTTGGCTAGTGTGTCCACCATCACTCTGTTGCTCTCATCGTATTCCTGTCTTGGCCTCCTGCTGTTCGGTGGTGGGTTGTACATCACTGCTCTCATCACTTCTGGGCCTCTAGTATGAAGTGTTCCTACTGTTTATCTGGAGATCTGGAGAGAGTTCCGGGGGTCAACGCCCCCGCGGCCCGGTCTGTGACCAGGCCTCCTTAGGTCAGTGTCCCAGGATGCGACCCACACCAGTCGACTAACACCCAGGTACCCATTTTACTGATGGGGAACATAGACAACAGGTGGAAAGAAACACGTCCAATGTTTCTACTCTGGCTGGGAATCGAACCCAGGCCCTCGCCGTGTGAAGCGAGAGCGTTAACCACCAGGCCACCAGAGCCTGTAGTCATCCACTACACCTCTGACTAGTACTCCCATCTTCTGAAAAATCCATTGGTTCTTGATGAACTATGCAACTCCTCCCCCTCTGCTCTCCCCGTCTTTCTTCAGGATCTGATATCCAAATGGGAAGATTGCATCTATTATCACTTTTGTGAGATTTGTCTCTGTGATTGCTATGATGTCCAGGGATGCCTCAGTGATTCTTTCCTGTCACTCCTCACTTTTATTCATAATTCCATTTATGTTGTTGTACCGTATCTTCAGCTTCCTTTCTAGAACCATATCCTTGGGGGGTTGGAAGGGTTGGTGCTGGCTGTGGGTGTAGTAGACAGGTCAGTAGTAGACAGAGTGGCAGTATTAGTGCTGTGGAGGGAACTGTGGGTGTGGAGTGTGGCTCTTGTTATTGTGTTTGCTTGGTATGGGGTGGTAGGGGTTGGAGGGATGCTGTGGTGGGTGTGTGTGCAGTTGTGAGTGCTGCTCCCTTTGAGGCTGTGCTCCCTCTCTGCCACTTCCTGCCCTGTCCCCCTCCCTAATGCCTCTGGTGCATTCTTACTCTCAGTTCTCATTCTTTTCGTGTTCTGTCATGGTCGAGGTACACTCACTGGAATTTTTGGGAACCCTTTAACATTGGTTTCTGCTGCACGATTTTGTTTCATACCATTTCCAACTTGAGTATCAATTTGACTACACAGGTCCTGCCCTTCGAGTACCAACCAAGTATCTGAAAATTTGTCAGTTGAGTCGTGTCCTTTCCAGTTACCGCGATGATGCTCTCGATCTCTTTTACCTCCCCCTGTCTTTTTTCATTATATGTCTTCCCTTCTGGGGAAGACATATGACATTACTCATGGGCTCCATGGGGAGCCCATGAGTAATGAGTGTCTTCTCCCTTTCCTAATCCCATTTTCTGTCCCTCCATATCTCTGGGTTCGATTTAAGTATCTCCTTGGTTGTCTCCTTCATCTCCCTGTGGCCTGGAGTGAGTGAGTGTGTGTGTGTGTGTGTGTGTGTGTGTGTGTGTGTGTGTGTGTGTGTGTGTGTGTGTGTGTGTGTGTGTGTTACTATTATTTACTTAATCAGTGGAGGTAATGGTGGTGGTGGTAGTGGTGGTAGTGGTGATCGTGGTGGTGGTGGTGGTGGTAGTGGTGGTGGTAGTGGTGGTGGTAGTGGTGGTAGTGGTGATCGTGGTGGTGGTGGTGGTGGTCTTGGTAGTGCTGATGGTGGTGGTAGTGGTGGTGGTGGCAGTGGTGGTAGTGGTAGTGGTGGTGGTGGTGGTAGTGGTGGTGGTAGTGGTGGTGGTGGCACTGCGTCTGGCACAGAGC
>NC_091390.1:563638-568638 GCF_038502225.1 Cherax quadricarinatus
CACACACACACCCCCAACACACAAAAACCCACACACACACACACACACACACAAAACACACACACAAAAAACAAAACACACACACACACAACACAAAACACACACAACACACACACAAAACAAAACACAAAAACAACACAAAACACACAAAAAACAAATAAAACAAAACTCACAAACACAAACACACAAAACACACACACACAACAACACACCCCAAAACACAAAACCCTACAAACACACACAAAACACACAAAAAAAACCCAAACACACACAAAAACACACAAAAACAAACACACAAAAAACACACAACCAAAACAAAAACCCAAACACAACACACACACAAACACACAACAACAAAACCCCCACACAACACACAAAACACAACACACCCCCACAAAACCACACACACACACACAAACAAAACCACACAAAAACACACACAACACACAACAAAAACACACACACAAAAACACAACACAAAACACACACAAACAAAACACACACACACACAAAACAAACCACACAACAACACACACACACACAAAACAAACACACAATACACACACACAAAAAACACACAACACACACACAACAACAACCACACACACACAACACAAACAAAAACACAAAAACACACACAAAATAAAAACACAACACAAAAACACACACAAAAACACATAAAAAAACACAACAAAACACACACACAAAACACACAAACAAAAACACACACAACACAAAAAACAACAAAAGGCAACACACAAAAAAAACACACACACACACACAAAAACCCACACACAAAAACACACACAAAACAAACACACACAAAACACAAAAACCCAAAACACAAAAACACACACACACAAAACACACACACAAAACACAAAACACACACAAAACAAACCCAAAAACACACACAAAACACAAAAACCCCACACAAACTAAAAACAACACACAAACACACACACAACACACAAAACCCCACACAAAACACACACCCCAACAAAAACACACACAAACACACAACACACACACACACAAAACACACAAACAAAAACAAAAACCAACAAAAATACAAAACCAAAACCCCCTAAAACAACACACACACACAAAAACACACACACACAAAACACACAACACACACACAACAAAACACAAAACACACACCCCACAATACAAAACAAAAATACACACAAAAACACACACACACAAAAAACACACACAAAAACACAAAAAAAACACATACACACAAAACACACACACACAAAACAACACACACAAAACACAAAACACACCCACACACACACACAAAACACACAAACACACAAAACAAAAACACAAAACACACACACACAAAAACACACACACACAAAAACACACACACACACAACACACACACACACACAACACACACACACAAAACAAAACACACACACACACAACAACAAAAACACACAACACAAACATACATACACAAAAACATACACATTAAATACACAAACATAAAACAACAAATACAAAACACAACAACAAAAAAATTACACACACAAAACACAAACCACACAACACACACACACACACACAACAAAACCCAACAAAACACACACACAAAACACACACAACACAAAACACAAAACACACACAAAAAAAATTACACACACACACACACACACACACACACACAACACACACAAAACACACAACCCACACACACACACAAAACACACACACAACAACAAAAACACACACACACACAACACAAAAACACACAAACACAAATACACAAAAACAAAAACACACAAAACAAACAAAAACACACACAACAAAAAAAAAAACACACACAAAACAAAAAACCCAAACCCCCACACACACACACACAAAACACACACAACACACAAAAACACACACACAAACACACAAAACCACACCCCCACACACACACACACAAAAACACACACACAACACACAAAACACACACACACAACACAAAAACACAAACACACACACACAACACAAAAACACACACAAAAACACAACACACACACAAACAAAACACAACAAAAACAAACCACACAACACACACACACACACAACACACAAAACAAAAACCACAACACAACACAAAACAACACAACACAAAAACAAAACCCAACACACACACAAAAACAAAACAACATACACACACAAAAACAACAACAAACACACACACACAAAACAACACACAAAACACACACAAAAAAAATTACACAATAAACACAACAAACACACACAACAACAAACACCCCCAAACACAACACAACACACAAAAACACAAAAACACAAAACCACACACACACACAAAACACACCCCTTCACAAACCACACACAAACACACACAAAACAACACAAAAAAATACACACACACAAAAACAACAAACACAAACACAAACACCCCAACAACAAAAAATAAAAACAAAAACCAAAACAAAACACATACAAAAAACAAAAAACCACACACACAACACACAAAAAAGAAACACACACACACAACACACAAAAACACACACACACAACACACACAAAAAAAATACAAAACCCACAACACACACAAAAACCCCACACACACAACACAAAACACACACAAACAACATACAAAACAACAAACACAAAACACCCCACTGCACAAAACACACACAAAACACACACACACACACAAAACAACAAAACACAAACACACAAAAATACAAAACAAAAAAATACATACACACACAAAAAAATTAATAAAAAAACACAACAAAAACACAAAAAATAACCCCAAAACAAACACACACACAAAACAACAAAAACACACACAACACAAAAAACACACACACAAAACACACACAAAACACACACACAAAACACACACACACACACAAAACCACAAAAAACCACAACACACACAACAACACACAAAACAACACAACACACAACTTTAACAAATAAACAACACACAAATAAATACACAACACACACACAAAACACACACACTTTACACACACACACACACACACACAAATTTTCCACACACATAAAAAACACAAAAAATACACACAAAAAAAACACACAAACACACAAAACACACACAAAACCCACACAAAAACACACACACAAAACACAAAACACACAAAACACACCCCCCACACACACACAAAAACCCCACACACACACACACACACACAAACCCCCACAAACACACAAACACACACAAAAAACACAAAACACAAAAAAACAAATACAAAAAAACCCCACACAAAAAAATAAATATAATAACACACAAAAAAACACACAACACACACACACACAAAACACAAAAACACACACACAAAACACAAAACCCCACACACACACAAAACACAACACAAAACAACAAAACACACACCCCACACACACACACAACACACACAAAACACACACAAAACAACACAAAATTTAACAAAACACACAACACACAAAACACACAACAACAAAAACACACACAATAACAAAACACAAAACACACAAAACCACACACACACACACACACAAACACAAATACACACACAAAAACACACAAACACAACAACACACAACACAAAACACACAAAAACAAAAACACAACACACAAAAACAAACACACACAACACACAAAACACCCCACAACACCCACACAACACACACAAAACAACACACACACAACACAAAAATAAAACCACACACACAAACAACACATACACAAATAAAACACACACAAAACACACAAAAAAAATACACAAAACAAATAAACACACACCCCCACACAAAACACACAACACACAACACACAAAACACACACACACACAACACACACACACACACACACACACTACACAAAACACAAAACAAAAACACAAAAACACACACACACAAAACAAAAACAAAAAAACACAAAAAACACACACAAAACACACACCCCAAAAAATACCCCAACACAAAACACAACACACACACACACAAAAAACACACACAATAAAAACAAAATACAACACACAACACACACACAAAAAACACACACAAAACACACACACAAAACAACAAAACAAAACACACACAAAAACACACACAAAACACACCACACACCACAACACAAAACACACAACACAACACAAAACACACACAACACACAAATAAAATACAAAACAAAACACACAAACACACACACACACACACATACACACATACAATACACACATAAAATAAAATTTCCCATAAAAAATACAAAACAAAACATATAATAAATAAAAATTAGCTAAAATAAAAAATTAAAACACAACACATAAAAACACACAATACAAAAAATACACATAAAATTTTACACAAAATACATATACATACACACAAAAAAACCAAAACATAAAAACAAATAACAAATACACAAATAATAATAATAAATTTTACAATAAAAAATACAAAAAAAATCCCACAAAAAAATTAAAAAACACACAAATATATATTATTATTATTTTACATTTTAAATAAAAAATTTTCCTCAAAATTTAAATATTAACATAATACTAAATAAAAAGAAAAAAAATTAAAAAGGTAAACACAAATATTGCTTTGGGTTTTACATACACCAACACAAAAATTAATTACAATAAAATAACATAAAAATTTTAAAATTTAATACACATACAAAAACAAAAACAATAACATAAAATACAAAAACAAAAAACAACATACACATAAAAAAACAAAATTTTGGGAAGCAAAAATAATACACATAAGATAAAACCAAAATACAATAACAAAATAAAAAAAATTTTAAAATATATAAATACAAAGAATATTACATATTTACAAAATATAATTTTAAAAGAAAAATACAAATTTTTATAGATAACAAAATACACATAAAATACAAAATAATAAAAGGTTACAATTACAAAAAACATAAATAAATTAAAAGATACATATATAAAACACTTGTTATTAAAATAATATTGTTAAAAAATAACAGAACAAAA
>NC_091390.1:573638-596138 GCF_038502225.1 Cherax quadricarinatus
GGTATGTTTGTGTCTCGAGGGGATGCTAGTTATGATTAACTGAACTAGCAGGTAAACTAGCAAGATTAGCAAAGGTATTTGTGGGTCTAGTGAATGGTCCATGTCCGGGCGAAACGTCGTGTTAGTTCATTGTTCCAGTCACGGTGATGTGACTCTTTCTTCTTGGGTTATGGATGGACACTCAGCTTCCTGGACGATGGCATCCTCCAGGAGAACTGGGGAACCTTTCCAAGGGGAAACCCTGAGATGTAGGCTTCCTTAGGGACATTCCAAGCTTGCTGGAAGCCAGGAGGCTTCCAGTGTTTGATGAGAATGAAGCCTATATATGTCACCAGGCGCCAGGATTTCACGGTACTGATCTTCACTTGTGTGGTCACAGCGTTTCTCTCGTGGAAAAATCTCCCATACAACATTTCGGAATTTTTACTGAGGAAGCGTTTCGCCTGCCACTAGCTTCTTCAGTCCAATACAAAGAAAGGTGGAAAAAGAGGAATTTGGGGTTATCAGTCCCTTAGTTTTGAAGGAAGTAGACTTATATACAGTAGTTATGTTAGCTGAAGCAGTGGTAGGCGGTGTCACAGTGGAAGTATCCACTAACTCATCCTTATACAGTGAAAACTCCAGGGAACAGGTGAGGTTTGAACTCATGGCAATTGAGTCCTTGACTCATAGGTCAGGGAGTCATGGTTTCGATACATGTCGTTTCACTGGGATTCAGTAATGGTAAGTCACTTCAAGAAACTGGACCAGCTTGACTAACAGGATGAGTACACTAAGTGACAACACAATAAGTGTCAGGGGCCCAAGACTGTTCAACTGCCTCCCAGCATGCATAAGGGGAATTTCCAATAGACCCCTGATTGTCTTCAAGACCCCAGGTTGTCTTCCAGACCTCTGGTTGTTTTCAAGACCCTCTGGTTGTCTTCAAGACCCCTGGTTGTCTTCAAGACCCCCTGGTTGTCTTCAAGACCCCTGGTTGTCTTCAAGACCCCTGGTTGTCTTCAAGATCCCCCTGGTTGTCTTCAAGACCCTCTGGTTGTCTTCAAGACCCCTGGTTGTCTTCAAGACCCCCCTGGTTATCTTCAAGACCCTCTGGTTGTCTTCAAGACCCCTGGTTGTCTTCAAGACCCCCTGGTTGTCTTCAAGACCCCTGGTTGTCTTCAAGACCCCCCTGGTTGTCTTCAAGACCCTCTGGTTGTCTTCAAGACCCCTGGTTGTCTTCAAGACCCCCCTGGTTGTCTTCAAGACCCCTGGTTGTCTTCAAGACCCCTGGTTGTCTTCAAGACCCTCTGGTTGTCTTCAAGACCCCTGGTTGTCTTCAAGACCCCTGGTTGTCTTCAAGACCCCTGGTTGTCTTCAAGACCCCTGGTTGTCTTCAAGACCACAGGTTGTCTTCAAGACCCCCCTGGTTGTCTTCAAGACCCCTGGTTGTCTTCAAGACCCCCCTGGTTGTCTTCAAGACCCCTGGTTGTCTTCAAAACCCCTAGTTGTCTTCAAGATCCCTGGTTGTCTTCAAGACCCCAGGTTGTCTTCAAGATTCCTGGTTGTCTTCAAGACCCCTGGTTGTCTTCAAGACCCCTGGTTGTCTTCAAGACTCCAGGTTGTCTTCAAGACCCCCCTGGTTGTCTTCAAGACCCCTGGTTGTCTTCAAGACCCCTAGTTGTCTTCAAGACCCCTGGTTGTCTTCAAGACCCCTGGTTGTCTTCAGGATCCCTGGTTGTCTTCAAGACCCCCTGGTTGTCTTCAAGACCCCTGGTTGTCTTCAAGATCCCTGGTTGTCTTCAAGAGGGAGCTGGACAGACACACATTACCTGACCAGCCAGGCAGTGGTTTCTACGTTGATTTCCGTGCGGCCAGCAGTAACAACCTGGTTGATTAGATCCTGATCCACTACCAGGCCTGGCCATGGACCGGGCCGCGGGGGCCTAGACTCCCGGAACACCCTTTCCAGGAAGACCCAGGCATACTCCAGGTAGACTCCAGATACACACCAGGTACCCTCCAGGTATACTCCAGATAGGTCTCGTACCTAGTAGTGGATAGTCTTAAGTCTACCAGAGTTCATGAACTGCTACTCAACTCTTCTGGAAGTTGAGTACGGACGGAAGCTGGATAAGGAGGCCTCATACGGGGCGTTGCAAATTAATGGCCCCATTTTCAACGACAGTTGAATATCAAATCGGGCCCTTCTATTTGATACATGTATATGAAGATTGATGGATTGAAGTCATTGATTCCAGGCTAAGGGACTGATTACTCCAGACACCTTACCTTCCAACGTTCTTCTGTGTACTGGACTGGTGTTGCTCACAGAACGTTGAATGTCTGAATCAAGTTGGTGAGAGTTGAGAGTCAGAGAATCCTCTCTCTATCTTGATAAAGCTGGCTGTGTGAGCAAGCTTCTAGTTTCTCACCTGGGTAAAGATAGCTTACATAGACGAAGGAACACTCATCCATGGGAGTCTTCAGTCACCTTGACGAGTGAGGTAATGAGATGGGTGTACGTTTTGCATCTTCCCATGACGGTATATACATGGGGGTATATACATGGGTATATACCTGGGGTATATATATGGGTATATACATGGTTATATACATGGGGTATATACATGGGTATATACATGGGGTATATACATGGGTATATACATGGGGTATATACATATGAGTATATATATGGCTATATACATGGGGTATATAAATGGGTATATACATGTGGTATATATATAGGTATATACGTGGTTATATACATGGGGTATATGCATGGGTATATACATGGGGTATATATATATATATATATATGAGTATATACATGGTTACATACATAGGGTATATAAATGGGTATATACCTGGGGTATACATATGGGTATATACATGGTTATATACGTGCGGTATATGGGTATATACGTGGGTATATACATGTGCAACATCTGGGTATCTTTTTACAAATTCAAGGACATAATGGGAAGACTGTAGAATTATATACATAAAATGACGTCCTCAGTCCCTCAATCTTGATAATGTTGACTCTGGTGACAGTAGACGGGGGAATCAGTCCCTCAGCCTCAGGTCGACACTAGTGACAGTAGTAGACGGGGGAATCAGTCCCTCAGCCTCAGGTTGACACTAGTGACAGTAGTAGACGGAGGAATCAGTCCCTCAGCCTCAGGTCGACACTAGTGACAGTAGTAGACGGGGGAATCAGTCCCTCAGCCTCAGGTCGACACTAGTGACAGTAGTAGACGGGGGAATCAGTCCCTCAGCCTCAGGTTGACACTAGTGACAGTAGTAGACGGAGGAATCAGTCCCTCAGCCTCAGGTCGACACTAGTGACAGTAGTAGACGGGGGAATCAGTCCCTCAGCCTCAGGTTGACACTAGTGACAGTAGTAGACGGGGGAATCAGTCCCTCAGCCTCAGGTCGACACTAGTGACAGTAGTAGACGGAGGAATCAGTCCCTCAGCCTCAGGTCGACACTAGTGACAGTAGTAGACGGGGGAATCAGTCCCTCAGCCTCAGGTTGACACTAGTGACAGTAGTAGACGGGGGAATCAGTCCCTCAGCCTCAGGTCGACACTAGTGACAGTAGTAGACGGGGGAATCAGTCCCTCAGCCTCAGGTTGACACTAGTGACAGTAGTAGACGGGGGAAACAGTCCCTCAGCCTCAGGTCGACACTAGTGACAGTAGTAGACGGGGGAATCAGTCCCTCAGCCTCAGGTCGACACTAGTGACAGTAGTAGACGGGGGAATCAGTCCCTCAGCCTCAGGTTGACACTAGTGACAGTAGTAGACGGGGGAATCAGTCCCTCAGCCTCAGGTCGACACTAGTGACAGTAGTAGACGGGGGAATCAGTCCCTCAGCCTCAGGTTGACACTAGTGACAGTAGTAGACGGAGGAATCAGTCCCTCAGCCTCAGGTCGACACTAGTGACAGTAGTAGACGGGGGAATCAGTCCCTCAGCCTCAGGTTGACACTAGTGACAGTAGTAGACGGGGGAATCAGTCCCTCAGCCTCAGGTCGACACTAGTGACAGTAGTAGACGGGGGAATCAGTCCCTCAGCCTCAGGTCGACACTAGTGACAGTAGTAGACGGGGGAATCAGTCCCTCAGCCTCAGGTTGACACTAGTGACAGTAGTAGACGGGGGAATCAGTCCCTCAGCCTCAGGTCGACACTGGTGACAGTAGTAGATGAGGGAATCAGTCCCTCAGCCTCAGGTCGGCACTAGTGACAGTAGTAGACGGGGGAATCAGTCCCTCAGCCTCAGGTTGACACTAGTGACAGTAGTAGACGGGGGAATCAGTCCCTCAGCCTCAGGTCGACACTGGTGACAGTAGTAGACGAGGGAATCAGTCCCTCAGCCTCAGGTCGACACTAGTGACAGTAGTAATCGGGGGAATCAGTCCCTCAGCCTCAGGTAGACACTAGTGACAGTAGTAGACGTGGGAATCAGTCCCTCAGCCTCAGGTCGACACTAGTGACAGTAGTAATCGGGGGAATCAGTCCCTCAGCCTCAGGTCGACACTAGTGACAGTAGTAGACGGGGGAATCAGTCCGTCAGCCTCAGGTCGACACTAGTGACAGTAGTAGACGGGGGAATCAGTCCCTCAGCCTCAGGTCGACACTAGTGACAGTAGTAGACGGAGAATCCGTCCCTCAGCCTCAGGTCGACACTAGTGACAGTAGAAGGAGGAATCAGTCCCTCAGCCTACGGTCGACACTAGTGACAGTAGTAGACGGGGGAATCAGTCCCTTAGCCTCAGGTCGACACTAGTGACAGTAGTAAACGGGGGAATCAGTCACTCAGCCTCAGGTCGACTCTAGTGACAGTAGTAAACGGAGGAATCAGTCCCTCAGCCTCAGGTCGACACTAGTGACAGTAGTAGACGGGGGAATCAGTCCCTCAGCCTCAGGTCGACACTAGTGACAATAGTGGACGGGGGAATCAGTCCTTCAGCCTCAGGTCGACACTAGTGACAGTAGTAGACGGGGCAATCAGTCCATCAGCCTCAGGTCGACACTAGTGACAGTAGTACACGAGAGAATCAGTCCCTCAGCCCCAGGTCGACACTAGTGACAGTAGTAGACGGGGGAATCAGTCCCTCAGCCTCAGGTCGACACTAGTGACAGTAGTAGACGGGGGAATCAGTCCCTTAGCCTCAGGTCGACACTAGTGACAGTAGTAAACGGAGGAATCAGTCTCTCAGCCTCAGGTCGACACTAGTGACAGTAGTAAACGGGGGAATCAGTCCCTCAGCCTCAGGTCGACACTAGTGACAGTAGTAAACGGGGGAATCATTCCCTCAGCCTCAGGTCGACACTAGTGACAGTAGTGGACGGGGGAATCAGTCCTTCAGCCTCAGGTCGACACTAGTGGCAGTAATGGACGAGAGAATCAGTCCCTCAGCCTCAGGTCGACACTAGTGACAGTAGTAGACGGGGGAATCAGTCCCTCAGCCTCAGTTCGACACTAGTGACAGTAATTGACGGGGGAATCAGTCCCTCAGCCTCAGGTCGACACTAGTGACAGTAGTAAACGGGGGAATCAGTCCCTCAGCCTCAGGTCGACACTAGTGACAGTAGTAAACGGGGGGATCAATCCCTCAGCCTCAGGTCGACACTAGTGACAGAAGTAGACGGGGGAATCAGTCCCTCAGCCTCAGGTCGACACTAGTGACAGTAGTAGACGGGGGAATCAGTACCTCAGCCTCAGGTCGACACTAGTGACAGTAATTGACGGGGGAATCAGTCCCTCAGCCTCAGGTCGACACTAGTGACAGTAGTAAACGGGGGAATCAGTCCCTCAGCCTCAGGTCGACACTAGTGACAGTAGTAAACGGGGGGATCAATCCCTCAGCCTCAGGTCGACACTAGTGACAGAAGTAGACGGGGGAATCAGTCCCTCAGCCTCAGGTCGACACTAGTGACAGTAGTAGACGGGGGAATCAGTACCTCAGCCTCAGGTCGACACTAGTGACAGTAATTGACGGGGGAATCAGTCCCTCAGCCTCAGGTCGACACTAGTGACAGTAGTAAACGGGGGAATCAGTCCCTCAGCCTCAGGTCGACACTAGTGACAGTAGTAAACGGGGGGATCAATCCCTCAGCCTCTGGTCGACACTAGTGACAGAAGTAGACGGGGGAATCAGTCCCTCAGCCTCAGGTCGACACTAGTGACAGTAGTAGACGGGGGAATCAGTACCTCAGCCTCAGGTCGACACTAGTGACAGAAGTAAACGAGGGAATCAGTCCCTCAGGTCGACACTAGTGACAGTAGTAGACGGGGGAATCAGTCCGTCAGCCTCAGGTCGACACTAGTGACAGTAGTAGACGGGGGAATCAGTCCCTCAGCACTAGGTCGACACTAGTGACAGTAGTAAACGGGGGGATCAGTCCCTCAGCCTCAGGTCGACACTAGTGACAGTAGTAAACCGGAGAATCAGTCCCTCAGCCTCAGCTCGACACTAGTGACAGAAGTAGACGGAGGAATCAGTCCCTCACCCTCAAGTCGACACTAGTGACAGTGGGAGACGAGAGAATCAGTCCCTCAGCCTCAGGTAGGCACTGGTGACAGTATTAGACGAGTGAATCAGTCCCTCAGACTCAGGTGGACACTAGAAACAGTAGAAGACGAGAGAATCAGTCCCTCAGCCTCAGGTAGACACTAGTGAGAGTAGTAGACGGGGGAATCAGTCCCTCAGCCTCAGGTAGACACTAGTGACAATAGTAGATGGGCGAATCAGTCCCTCAGCCTCAGGTCGACTCTAATGACAGTAGTAGACGGGGGAATCAGTCCCTCAGACTCAGGTAGACACTAGTGACAGTAGTAGACGGGGGAATCAGTCCCTCAGCCTTAGATCGACACTAGTGACAGTAGTAGACGGAGGAATCAGTCCCTCAGCCTCAGGTCGACACTAGTGACAGTAGTAGACGGGGGAATCAGTCCCTCAGCCTCAGGTAGACACTAGTGACAGTAGTAGAGGGGGGTATCATTCCCTCAGCCTCAGTTCGACACTAGTGACAGTAATACACGGAGGAATCAGTCCCTCAGCTTCATGTCGACACTAGTGACAGTAGTAAACGGAAGAATCAGTCCCTCAGCCTCAGGTCGACACTAGTGATAGTAGTAGACGGGGGAATCAGTCCCTCAGCCTCAGGTCGACACTAGTGACAGTAGTAGACGGGGGAATCTGTCCCTCAGCCTCAGGTCGACACTAGTGACAGTAGTAAACGAGGGAATCAGTCCCTCAGCCTCAGGTCGACACTAGTGACAGTAGTGGACGGGGGAATCAGTCCTTCAGCCTCAGGTCGACACTAGTGGCAGTAGTAGTAGGGGGAATTAGTCCCTCAGCCTCGGGTCGACACTAGTGACAGTAATAGACGAGAGAATCAGTCCCTCAACCTCAGGTCGACACTAGTGACAGTAGTAGACGGGGGAATCAGTCCCTCAGCCTCAGGTAGTCACAAGTGACAGTAGTAGATGGGCGAATCAGTCCCTCAGCCTCAGGTCGACTCTAGTGACAGTAGTAGACGGGGGAATCAGTCCCTCAGACTCAGGTAGACACTAGTGACAGTAGTAGACGGGGGAATCAGTCCCTCAGCCTTAGGTAGACACTAGTGACAGTAGTAGACGGAGGAATCAGTCCCTCAGCCTTAGGTCGACACTGCTGACAGTAGTAGACGGGGGAATCAGTCCCTCAGCCTCAGGTAGACACTAGTGACAGTAGGAGACGGGGGAATCATTCCCTCAGCCTCAGTTCGACACTAGTGACAGTAATAGACGGAAGAATCAGTCCCTCAGCTTCAAGTCGACACTAGTGACAGTAGTAGACGGGGGTATCAGTCCCTCAGCCTCAGGTCGACACTAGTGACAGTAGTAAACGAGGGAATCAGTCCCTCAGCCTCAGGTCGACACTAGTGACAGTAGTCGACGGGGGAATCAGTCCGTCAGCCTCAGGTCGACACTAGTGACAGTAGTAGACGGGGGAATCAGTCCCTCAGCCTCAGGTCGACACTAGTGACAGTAGTAAACCGGAGAATCAGTCCGTCAGCCTCAGGTCGACACTAGTGACAGTAGTAAACGGGGGAATCAGTCCCTCAGCCTCAGGTCGACACTAGTGACAGTAGTAAACCGGAGAATCAGTCCCTCAGCCTCAGGTCGACACTAGTGGCAGTAGTAGACGGAGGAATCAGTCCCTCACTCTCAAGTCGACACTAGTGACAGTGGGAGACGAGAGAATCAGTCCCTCAGCCTCAGGTAGGCACTAGTGACAGTATTAGACGAGAGAATCAGTCCCTCAGACTCATTTGGACACTAGAAACAGTAGAAGACGAGAAAATCAGTCCCTCAGCCTCAGGTAGACACTAGTGACAGTAGTAGATGGGCGAATCAGTCCCTCAGCCTCAGGTCGACTCTAGTGACAGTAGTAGACGGGGGAATCAGTCCCTCAGACTCAGGTAGACACTAGTGACAGTAGTAGACGGGGGAATCAGTCCCTCAGCCTTAGGTCGACACTAGTGACAGTAGTAGACGGAGGAATCAGTCCCTCAGCCTTAGGTCGACAATGGTGACAGTAGTTGACGGGGGAATCAGTCCCTCAGCCTCAGGTAAACACTAGTGACAGTAGTAGACGGGGGAATCATTCCCTCAGCCTCAGGTTGACACTAGTGACAGTAGTAGACGGAATAATCAGTCCCTCACCCTTAGGTCGACACTAGTGACAGTAGTAGACGGGGGAATCAGTTTCTCAGCCTCTGTTCGACACTAGTGACAGTAGTAGACGGGGGAATCAGTCTCTAAGCCTCAGGTCGGTACTAGTGACAGTAGTAGACGGAGGAATCAGTCCCTCAGCCTGAAGTGGACACTAGTGACAGTGGGAGACGAGAGAATCAGTCCCTCAGCCTCAGGTAGGCACTAGTGACAGTAGTAGACGAGAGAATCAGTCCCTCAGACTCAGGTGGACACTAGAAACAGTAGTAGACGAGAGAATCAGTCCCTCAGCCTCAGGTAGACACTAGTGACAGTAGTAGACGAGAGAATCAGTCCCTCAGCCTCAGGTCGACACTAGTGACAGTAGTAGACGGGGGAATTAGTCCCTCAGCCTCAGGTAGACACTAGTGACAGTAGAAGATGGGCGATTCAGTCCCTCAGCCTCAGGTCGACTCTAGTGACAGTAGTAGACGGGGAATCAGTCCCTCAGACTCAGGTAGACACTAGTGACAGTAGTAGACGGGGAAATCAGTCCCTCATCCTCAGGTAGACACTAGTGAAAGTAGTAGACGGGGGAATCATTCCCTCAGCCTCAGGTTGACACTAGTGACAGTAGTAGACGGGGGAATCAGCCCCTCAGCCTCAGGTCGACACTAGTGACAGTAGTAGACGGAGGAATCAGTCCCTCAGCCTTAGGTCGACACTGGTGACAGTAGTAGACGGTCCAATCAGTCCCTCATCCTCAGGTAGACACTAGTGAAAGTAGTAGACGGGGGAATCATTCCCTCAGCCTCAGGTTGACACTAGTGACAGTAGTAGACGGAATAATCAGTCACTCACCCTTTGGTCGACACTAGTGACAGTAGTAGACGGGGGAATCAGTTTCTCAGCCTCTGTTCGACACTAGTGACAGTAGTAGACGGGGGAATCCGTCTCTAAGCCTCAGGTCGACACTAGTGACAGTAGAAGACGAGAGAATCAGTCCCTCAGCCTCAGGTCGACACTAATGACAGTAGTAGACGGAGGAATCAGTCCCTCAGCCTTAGGTCGACACTGGTGACAGTAGTAGACGGGGGAATCAGTCCCTCAGCCTCAGGTAGACACTAGTGACAGTAGTAGACGGGGGAATCAGCCCCTCAGCCTCAGGTCGACACTAGTGACAGTAGTAGAATAGGGAATCAGTCCTTTAGCCTCAGGTCGACACTAGTGACAGTAGTAGACGGGGGAATCAGTCCCTCAGCCTCAGGTCGACACTAGTGACAGTAGTTGACGGGGGAATAAGTTTCTCAGCCTCAGGTCGACACTAGTGACAGTAGTAGACGAGGGAATCAGTCCCTCAGACTCAGGTAGACACTAGTGACAGTAGTGGACGGGGGAATCAGTCCCTCAGCCTCAGGTAGACACTAGTGACAGTAGTAGAAGAGAGAATCAGTCCCTCAGCCTCAGTTCGACACTAGTGACAGTAGTAGACAAGAGAATCAGTCCCTCACCCTCAGGTAGACACTAGTGACAGTAGTAGACGGGGGAATCAGTCCATCAGCCTTAGGTCGACACTAGTGACAGTAGTAGACGGGGGAATCAGTCCCTCACCCTTAGGTCGACACTAGTGACAGTAGAAGACGAGAGAATCAGTCCCTCCGCCTCAGGTCGACACTAGTGACAGTAGTAGACGGGAGAATCAGTTTCTCAGCCTCAGTTTGACACTAGTGACAGTAGTAGACGGGTGACTCAGTCCCTCAGCCTTAGGTCGACACTAGTGACAGTAGTAGACGAGGGAATCAGTCCCTCAGCCTTAGGTCGACACTAGTGACAGTAGTAGACGGGGGAATCAGTCCCTCAGTCTTAGGTCGACACTAGTGACAGTAGTAGACGGGGGAATCAGTCCCTCAGTCTCAGGTAGACACTAGTGACAGTAATAGACGGAAGAATCAGCCCCTCAGCCTCAGGTCGACACTAGTGACAGTAGTAGAAGGGGGAGTCAGTCCTTCAGCCTCAGGTCGACACTAGTGACAGTAGTAGACGGGGGAATCAGTCCCTCAGCCTCAGGTAGACACTAGTGACGTTAGTAGACGAGAGAATCAGTTTCTCAGCCTCAGGTAGACACTAGTGACAGTAGTAGACGGGGGAATCAGTCCCTCAGACTCAGGTAGACACTAGTGACAGTTGTAGACGGGGGAATCATTCCCTCAGCCTCAGGTCGACACTAGTGACAGTAGTAGACGAGAGAATCAGTCCCTCAGCCTCAGGTAGACACTAGTGACAGTAGTAGACGGGGGAATCAGTCCCTCAGACTCAGGTAGACACTAGTGACAGTTGTAGACGGGGGAATCATTCCCTCAGCTTCAGGTCGACACTAGTGACAGTAGTAGACGAGAGAATCAGTCCCTCAGCCTCAGGTAGACACTAGTGACGTTAGTAGACGAGAGAATCAGTCCCTCAGCCTCAGGTAGACACTAGTGACAGTAGTAGACGGGGGAATCAGTCCCTCAGACTCAGGTAGACACTAGTGACAGTTGTAGACGGGGCAATCAGTCCCTCTGCCTCAGGTCGACACTAGTGACAGTAGTAGACGGAGGAATCAGTCCTTCAGCCTCAGGTAGACACTAGTGACAGTAGTAGACGGGGGAATCAGTCCTTCAGCCTCAGGTCGACACTAGTGACAGTAGTAGACGGGGAAATCAGTCCCTAAGCCTCAGGTCGACACTAGTGACAGTAGTAGACTTGGAATCAGTCCCTCAGCCTCAGGTCAACACTAGTGACAGTAGTATGCGGTGGAATCATTCCCACAGCCTCAGGTCGACACTAGTGACAGTTGTAGACGAGAGAATCAGTCCCTCAGCCTCAGGTAGACACTAGTGACATTAGTAGACGAGAGAATCAGTCCCTCAGCCTCAGGTAGACACTAGTGACAGTAGTAGACGAGAGAATCAGTCCCTCAGCCTCAGGTAGACACTAGTGACAGCTGTAGACGGGGGAATCAGTCCCTCAGCCTTAGGTCGACACCAGTGACAGTAGTAGACGAGAGAATCAGTCCCTCAGCCTCAGTTAAACACTAGTGACAGTAGTAGACGAGAGAATCAGTCCCTCAGCCTTAGTTCGACACTAGTGACAGTAGTAGACGAGAGAATCAGTCCCTCAGCCTCTGGAAGACACTAGTGACAGTAGTAGGCGGGGGAATCAGTCCCTCAGCCTCAGGTAGACACTAGTGACAGTAGTAGACGAGAGAATCAGTCCCTCAGCCTCAGGTAGACACTAGTGACTGTAGTAGACTGGGGTATCAGTCCCTCAGCCTCAGGTAGACACTAGTGACAGTAGGAGACGAGAGGGTCAATCCCTCAGCCTCAGGTAGACACTAGTGACAGTAGTAGACGAGAGAATCAGTCCCTCAGCCTGAGGTAGACACTAGTGACAGTAGCAGACGAGAGAATCAGTCCCTTAGCCTCAGGTAGACACTAGTGACAGTAGTAGACGAGAGAATCAGTCCCTCAGCCTCAGGTAGACACTAGTGACAGTAGTAGATGAGAGAATCAGTCCCTCAGCCTCAGGTAGACACTAGTGACAGTAGTAGACGAGAGAATCAGTCCCTCAGCCTCAGGTAGATACTAGTGACAGTAGTAGACGAGAGAATCAGTCCCTCAGCCTCAGGTAGACACTAGTGACAGTAGTAGACGAGAGAATCAGTCCCTCAGCCTCAGGTAGACACTAGTGACAGTAGTAGACGAGAGAATCAGTCCCTCAGCCTCAGGTAGACACTAGTGACAGTAGTAGACGAGAGAGTCAGTCCCTCAGCCTCAGGTAGACACTAGTGACAGTAGTAGACGAGAGAATCAGTCCCTCAGCTTCAGGAAGACACTAGTGACAGTAGTAGACGAGAGAATCAGTCCCTCAGCTTCAGGTAGACACTAGTGACAGCAGTAGACGAGAGAATCAGTCCCTCAGCTTCAGGTAGACACTAGTAACAGTAGTAGACGAGAGAATCAGTCCCTCAGCCTCAGGTAGACACTAGTGACAGTAGTAGACGAGAGAATCAGTTCCTCAACCTCAGGTAGACACTAGTAACAGTAGTAGACGAGAGAATCAGTCACGTCAGTGTCTACACCGACAGGTGACTTTCCTGTTGATTACTGTTAAAATTTCTAAGGACAAACGGATTATGGGAAGCCCGTTGTCTGTCTTGACAGATAAAACACAGACCGGGCGGGTTTCGAACCTTTGGCAAGTGAACCCCAAATCCCAGTGATTTGTAGGTCGTGTTATTAAGATTTCGTCAGTCATTCTCAGTGTGTGGTAACTGTAGTGTGTAACTTAGGGGATCAGTCCCTGAGGGACTGATCCAGGGAATTCTTGCTAACTACTAGCTGCTAAAATTAGCAGAAAATCTGCATATATAGCAAGAGTCAAGGTTTGAACTCGATCTTCCCCCCCCAAAAAAAAAATTTGGAATTTTATTTAAGACATTTAAAGCTGAAAAAAAAATAGTGAAATACACAATGTATACTGGACAAAAATAAAATAACCTGAAGCATACATATACATACATAGTGAATACGTATGAATAATTATACATTTTCTTGAGAACTGAGAAAGGATTTTAAATGGCGATTTTTAAAATTGTTTAATAATCCGGTTAAAATCCCTCTCAAGTCTCGTTAAAATGTATACATACAAGTATACATAGATGTGCTATACACAGTGTGTACGGAGACTCCACGGCCAAGCTAAAATAGTGCTTATGGCTACGTATAATAAGTGCTGGTGATTTTGTGATTGGCTAATCGCTACAATGAATGGATATTAACATGGTGATTTGTACCCTAATCCCTCCTACCTGTGGGATTTACCACAGGTGAAGGAATCCAGGATTAACATTAATCATGAAGTGGATAGTCGCCCCTACGGGTCATCTCAAGAATGGTACTAGAAGGTACTCATTGTACCATGAACCAGAGTACACTGTAACTATCATGTACTCACTAGGACTCTTAAATGGTCGAAATATTTACTTAACGATGAGCTTAATAATAATAATAATAATAATAATAATAATAATAATAATAATAATAATAATAATAATTATAATAATAATATTGTTATAATAATTATTATTAGTAGTATTAGTAGTAGTAGTAGTAGTAGTAGTAGTGAGTTTACCCAGGTGTAATTTCTGTTATAACACTCCAACAGCACTTTGAAGCCGAGAAACAACTCAGTCTTCCTTAACTCCGATGTAGCACACTTACAACTGCAGGATGCTCAATCCATTGCATTTAAAACCACCTTCACCCCATCCTACACACGCTTGCCTCTTCATACACACAAACACATACACACACACACACACACACACACACACACACACACACACACATACACACTGCTGCAGCATATGGGCGCCTAGCAAACCTCAGAACAGCATTCCGACATCTTAATAAGGAATCATTCAGGACCCTGTACACCGTGTACGTTAGGCCCATATTGGAGTATGCGGCACCAGTTTGGAACCCACACCTAGCCAAGCACGTGAAGAAACTAGAGAAAGTGCAAAGGTTTGCAACAAGACTAGTCCCAGAGCTAAGAGGTATGTCCTACGAGGAGAGGTTAAGGGAAATCAACCTGACGACACGGGAAGACATGATAACGACATGCAAAATACTGAGAGGAATTGACAAGGTGGACAAAGACAGGATGTTGCAGAGATTGGACACAGCAACAAGGGGACACAGTTGGAAGTTGAAGACACAGATGAATCACAGGGATGTTAGGAAGTATTTCTTCAGCCACAGAGTAGTCAGTAAGTGGAATAGTTTGGGAAGCGATGTAGTGGAGGCAGGATCCATACATAGCTTTAAGCAGAGGTATGATAAAGCTCAATAATAACCCTACTCCCCTTCCTCGGATCAAACACAAATCCCCCTGCAATCCCCCCCTCCAGAAAGCACCATCGCTCCTACGAATTTAGAGCTCACCGCACCAAAATATAGCAAATAAAGTCTACGGCGGCTACAACCCGGGTTTCACTACCCCTGGAGGAAGGTTCTTGATCCAGTGCACTGGAGCTGCCCCTGTCCCCTTCCTCGGATCAAAACGAGTTGTCTCCTTTCATCCGGGAGCCGCGTGAGACCATTTCCCTGCGGGTTTAGCGCTGTCTCGGATTATATATATATATATATATATATATATATATATATATATATATATATATATATATATATACGATACAAGAAACATTACAAAAAAGAGCTCTGCACAGAGTGAAACATGACTTGATAAAGCTCTACACAGAGTGAAACATGATGAAGCTCTACAGAAGCTCTCAGCCAGAGCCAAGATGGTGACTCTCCCGACACACTCTTGATAACATATATCCATTTAAAGAATTAATTACCCTCTGCTAGATAATTACCTTGATGGTAATTACTGGCAGACGAAGAAGTGGAACACGCAAACTCAATTATAACACGCACACCCACACACACACACACTCACACACACACACACACACACACACACACACACACAAGGAGCACACAAGGTACAAATGAGAGGTGGAGAGACACTGAAGGAGGTAGGATATACGCAGGAACTCTACCAGACTCCTGCAGGGGCCAGGAACAGCTGAGCAGGAAAGACAGACCAATCAGCAATGGGGCCTCAGCTAGGGAAGGGAGTGAAGGAAGGAACACTCCCAGGGAAGGAACTAAAACACCTCAGAGGACACAATGGGAGAGACAGTGGGAGGAAGAAAGGAAGAGATCAATTTTTGTCTATGGGCTCCAGGAAGCCGATGGGGAAACCTACGAGGAAAGGGAAAAGAGGATAAAGCAATTGAAGGTATCATGAAGGCAATAGGCGAGGGCGACATGACCCAGGTGGCAAATTTTCAGAGAATTGGGTGGTTCGCAAGGAGAAGGAAGCGGCCTCTCAAAGTAATTTTCAACTCGAACTATGGTCCTGCAGGAGAAAGCACGGCTGAGAGACAAATTGGACTTCCAGAGTGTGTACCTCGACCGCGACAGAACACAAGAGGAAAGGAGGGTACTGAAAGAGAGAGTGCAAACACGAAACGAGGATTGGGAGGAAGGGACAAAGAGAAGCAGAATAACCCAGACACAGGTGGAAGGGCAAACACTCCCCCCCCCCAGAAACACTCACAGAAGGACTCCAACCACGACAACCTCAAGGCAACTGAACAATCTAAGCCAACAATCACACACTGATCCCTCTGTCCCCACCCCCACACCACACACCCCAACCCTACAGCAACCCTCTATGGGAACTCTGCCACCTCCACAACCCCCAATAGGCCCCCGCCAGGGCTCCTGCTCTCCCAACCCCAATATCCTCCCGGGACCACATTTTTTTGAAAAGAAGTTGAAGGTTTGGTACACGGATGAGGATGGAATAAAGTACAAATATGAGGAGAGGCATGAAAGAATCAATCAGAAGTCCCCAGCCATCATAGCAGTCACAGAAACGAAACTCACTGAGATAATAACAGATGCAATCTTCCCACCAGGATATCAAATCCTGAGGAAAGACAGAAGGAGCAGAGGGGGAGGAGGGGTTGCTCTGCTCATAAAACACCGATGGAAATTTGAGGAAATGGGAGACATGGACGAGATTGGAGAAAGAGAATACACAGTAGGTACACTTCAGTCTGGGGAGCACAAGGTAGTCATCGCAGTGAAGTATAATCCACCACAGAATTGCAGGAGGCCAAGAGAAGAATATGAAGAGAGTTACAGAGCAATGGTGGGCACGCACTGATGCTGTACGTGCCACTAACCACAATCTTCAACACATCCCTTGAAACTGGACAACTACCTGAGGTATGGAAGACCGCAAATGTAGTTGCCATTTTTAAAAAAGGAGACAGAAAAGAGGCACTAAATTACAGACCTGTGTCACTGACGTGTATAGTATGCAAAGTTATGGAGAAGATTATCAGGAGGAGAGTGGTGGAGCACCTGGAACGGAACAAGATTATAAACGCCAACCAGCACGGATTCATGGAAGAGTAATCCTGTGTCACAAACCTTAAACCTTCTGGAGTTTTATGACAAGGTGACAGATGTAAGACACAAGAGAGAGGGGTGGGTTGACTGCATTTTCCTGGACTGCAGAAAGGCCTTCGACAGAGTTCCTCACAAGAGATTAATGCTGTAGCTGGAGGATCAGGCGCGAATAACAGGAAGGGCACTGTAATGAATCAGAGAATACCTGACAGGGAGGCAACAACTGGTCTTGGTACGTGATGAGGAATCACAGTGGGCACCTGTGACGAGCGGGGTCCCACAGGGGTCAGTCCTAGGACCAGTTATATTTTTGGTATATGTGAACGACATGATGGAAGGGTTAGACTCAGAAGTGTCCCTGTTTGCAGATGATGTGAAGTTAATGAGGAGAATTAAATCAGATGAGGATCAGGCAGGACTACAAAGAGACCTGGACAGACTGGACACCTGGTCCAGCAACTGGCTTCTCGAATTCAACCCCGCCAAATGCAAAGTCCAGAAGATTGGGAAAAGGCAAAGAAGACCGCAGATGGATTGTAGGCTAGGTGGCCAAAGACTGCAAACCTCACTTAAGGACAAAGATTTTGGTGTGACCATAACACCGAGCACATCTCCTGAGGCAGACATCAACCAGACAACTGCTGCATCATATGGGCGCCTGGCAAACCTGAGAATAGCGTTCCGATACCTCAGTAAGGAATCGTTCAAGACACTGTACACTGTGTACGTCAAGCCCATACTGGAGTATGCAGCACCAGTCTGGAACCCACACCTGGTCAAGCACGTCAAGAAATTAGAGAAAGTACAAAGGCTTGCAACAAGGCTAGTCCCAGAGGTAAGGGGAATGTCCTATGAAGAAAGGTTGAGGGAAATCGGACTGACGACACTGGAGGAAAGGAGGGTCAGGGGAGACATGATAACGACATATGAAATACTGCGTGGAATAGACAAGGTGGACAGAGACAGGATGTTCCAGAGATGGGACACAGAAACAAGGGATCACAACTGGAAGTTGAAGACACAGATGAATCAAAAGGATGTTAGGAAGTATTTCTTCAGTCACAGGGTTGTCAGGAAGTGGAATAGACTGGGAAGTGATGTAGTGGAGGCAGGAACCATACATAGCTTTAACACGAGGTATGACAAAGCTCAAGAAGCAGACAGGACCTAGTAGCGATCAGTCAACAAGCGGGGCCAGGAGCTGAGTCTAAACCCCTGCAACCATAATTAGGTTAGTTCACATACAAATGGTCCAATTTTCAGGTGTAAATCTCAGTGTATATACACTGAGAGGTGTATATCTCAGTGTATATACACTGAGAGGTGTATATCTCAGTGTATATGCACTGAGAGGTGTATATCTCAGTGTATATACACTGAGAGGTGTATATCTCAGTGTATATACACTGAGAGGTGTATATCTCAGTGTATATACACTGAGAGGTGTATATCTCACTGTGTATATCACAGTGTATACACTGAGAGGTGTAAATCTCAGTGTATATACACTGAGAGGTGTATATCTCAGTGTATATACACTGAGAGGTGTATATCTCAGTGTATATACACTGAGAGGTGTATATCTCAGTGTATATACACTGAGAGGTGTATATCTCAGTGTATATACACTGAGAGGTGTATATCTCAGTGTATATACACTGGCAGGTGTATATCTCAGTGTATATACACTGAGAGGTGTATATCTCAGTGTATATACACTGGTAGTTTACATTAATCAGTATTTTAGGTATTAAAGTATTCTTGACTGGTGGTGTACAGGTGACCTGCAGCCTTAATGACCCTCGTGTAGTAGATAGACTTTAAACCCCATTAACCAACCAACCAGTCTTAATGACCCTCGTGTAGTAGATAGACTTTAAACCCCATTAACCAACCAACCAGTCTTAATGACCCTCGTGTAGTAGATAGACTTTAAACCCCAATAACCAACCCACCAGTCTTAATGACCCTCGTGTAGTAGATAGACTTTAAACCCCATTAACCAACCAACCAGCCTTAATGAACCTCATGTAGTAGATAGACTTTAAACCCCATTAACCAACCAACCAGTCTTAATGACCCTCGTGTAGTAGATAGACTTTAAACCCCATTAACCAACCAACCAGTCTTAATGACCCTCGTGTAGTAGATAGACTTTAAACCCCATTAACCAACCCATCAGTCTTAATGACCCTCGTGTAGTAGATAGACTTTAAACCCCATTAATCAACCAACCAGTGTTAATGACCCTCGTGTAGTAGATAGACTTTAAACCCCATTAACCAAACAACCAGTCTTAATGACCCTCGTGTAGTAGATAGACTTTAAACCCCATTAACCAACCAACCAGTCTTAATGACCCTCGTGTAGTAGATAGACTTTAAACCCCATTAACCAACCAACCAGTCTTAATGACCCTTGTGTAGTAGATAGATATTAGACCCTATTAACCAACCAGTCTTAATAACCCTCGTGTAGTAGACTTTAAACACAATTAACCAACCAACCAGTCTTAATGACCCTCGTGTAGTAGATAGACTTTAAACCCCATTAACCAACCAACCAGTCTTAATGACTCTCGTGTAGTAGATAGACTTTAAACCCCTTTAGCCAACCAACCAGTCTTAATGACCCTGGTGTAGAAGATAGACTTTAAACCCCATTAACCAACCAACCAGTCTTAATGACCCTCGTGTAGTAGATAGACTTTAAACCTCATTAACCAACCAACCAGTCTTAATGACCCTCATGTAGTAGATAGACTTTAAACCCCATTAACCAACCAACCAGTCTTAATGACCCTGGTGCAGTAGATAGACTTTAAACCCCATTAACCAACCAACGAGTCTTAATGACCCTCGTGTAGTAGATAGACTTCAAACCTCATTAACCAACCAACCTGTCTTAATGACCCTCGTGTAGTATAGATAGACTTTAAACCCCATTAACCAACCAACCAGTCTTAATGACCCTGGTGTAGAAGATAGACTTTAAACCCCATTAACCAACCAACCAGTCTTAATTACCCTCGTGTAGTAGATAGACTTTGAACCTCATTAACCAACCAACCAGTCTTAATGACTCTCGTGTAGTAGATAGACTTTAAACCCTATTAACCAACCAACCAGTCTTAATGACCCTGGTGTAGTAGATAGACTTTAAACCCCATTAACCAACCAACCAGTCTTAATGACCCTCGTTTAGTAGATAGACTTTAAACCCCATTAACCGTCCAACCAGTCTTAATGACCCTGGTGTAGTAGATAGATTTTAAACCCCATTAACCATCCAACCAGTCTTAATGACCCTCGTGTAGTAGATAGACTTTAAACCCCATTAACCAACCAACCAGTCTTAATGACCCTCGTGTAGTAGATAGACTTTAAACCCCATTAACCAACCAACCAGTCTTAATGACCCTCGTGTAGTAGATAGACTTTAAACCCCATTAACCAACCAACCAGTCTTCATGACCCTCGTGTAGTAGATAGACTTTAAACCCCATTAACCAACCAACCAGTCTTCATGACCCTCGTGTAGTAGATAGACTTTAAACCCCATTACCAACCAACCAGTCTTAATGACCCTCGTGTAGTAGATAGACTTTAAACCCCATTAACCAACCAACCAGTCTTAATGACCCTGGTGTAGTAGATAGATTTTATACCCCATTAACCAACCAACCAGTCTTAATGACCCTGGTGTAGTAGATAGAATTTAAACCCCATTAACCAACCAACCAGTCTTAATGACCCTCGTGTAGTAGATAGACTTTAAACCCCATTAACCAACCATCCAGTCTTAATGACCTTCGTGTAGTAGATAGACTTTAAACCCCATTAACCAACCAACCAGTCTTAATGACCTTCGTGTAGTAGATACACCTTAAACCCCATTAACCAACCAACCAGTCTTAATGACCCTCGTGTAGAAGATAGACTTTAAACCCCATTAACCAACCAACCAGTCTTAATGACCTTCGTGTAGTAGATAGACTTTAAACCCCATTAACCAACCAACCAGTCTTAATGACCCTCGTGTAGTAGATAGACTTTAAACCCCATTAACCAACCAACCAGTCTTACTGACCCTCGTGTAGTAGATAGACTTTAAACCCCATTAACCAACCAACCAGTCTTAATGACCCTCGTGTAGTAGATAGACTTTAAACCCCATTAACCAACCAACCAGTCTTAATGACCATCGTGTAGTAGATAGACTTTAAACCCCATTAACCAACCAACCAGTCTTAATGACCATCGTGTAGTAGATAGACTTTAAACCCCATTAACCAAGCAACCAGTCTTAATGACCCTCGTGTAGTAGATAGACTTTAAACCCCATTAACCAACCAGTCTTAATGACCCTCGTGTAGTAGATAGACTTTAAACCCCATTAACCAACCAACCAGTCTTAATGACCCTCGTGTAATAGATAGACTTTAAACCCCATTAACCAACCAACCAGTCTTAATGACCCTCGTGTAGTAGATAGACTTTAAACCCCATTACCAGGGTTAACAAATAGATCAATAGAGAACAAATAAAAATCTAGTATTGTCCTCGTGTCATTGTTATTGTCGTCGTGTCATTGTTATTGTCCTCGTGTCATTGTTATTGTTCTCGTGTCATTGTTATTGTCCTCGTGTCATTGTTATTGTCCTCGTGCCATTGTTATTGTCCTCGTGTCATTGTTATTGTCCTCGTGTCATTGTAATTGTCCTCGTGTCATTGTTATTGTCCTCGTGTCATTGTTATTGTTCTCGTGTCATTGTTATTGTCCTCGTGTCATTGTTATTGTCCTCGTGTCATTGTAATTGTCCTCGTGTCATTGTTATTGTCCTCGTGTCATTGTTATTGTCCTCGTGTCATTGTTATTGTCCTCGTGTCATTGTAATTGTCCTCGTGTCATTGTTATTGTCCTCGTGTCATTGTTATTGTTCTCGTGTCATTGTTATTGACCTGGTGTCATTGTTATTGTCCTCGTGTCATTGTTATTGTCCTCGTGTCATTGTTATTGTTCTCGTGTCATTGTTATTGACCTGGTGTCATTGTTATTGTCCTCGTGTCATTGTTATTGTCCTCGTGTCATTGTTATTGTCCTCGTGTCATTGTTATTGTCCTCGTGTCATTGTTATTGTTCTCGTGTCATTGTTATTGTCCTCGTGTCATTGTTATTGTCCTCGTGTCATTGTTATTGTCCTCGTGTCATTGTTATTGTCCTCGTGTCATTCTTATTGTCCTCGTGTCATTCTTATTGTACTCGTGTCATTCTTATTGTCCTCGTATCATTGTTATTGTCCTCGTGTCATTCTTATTGTCCTCGTGTCATTGTTATTGCCCTCGTGTCATTGTTATTGTCCTCTTGTCATTGTTATTGTCCTCGTGTCATTCTTATTGTCCTCATGTCATTCTTATTGTCCTCGTGTCATTGTTATTGTCCTCGTGTCATTGTTACTGTCCTCGTGTCATTGTTACTGTCCTCGTGTCATTGTTATTGTCCTCGACATTGTTGGGGGCGCGCATGCGCGCTCTCTGACGTCAGAAAATTACAGACCTCAACTTTCCGACCACTGATGACGTCACCAGTGTGATCACAGTCAATTACGTCGTTAGAGAGCTACTAGCACTGGTATTAGTGCTACTAGCACTGGTATTAGTGCTACTAGCACTGGTATTAGCGGTACTAGCATTGGTATTAGTGCTACTAGCACTGGTATTAGTGCTACTAGCACTGGTATTAGCGCTACTAGCACTGGTATTAGTGCTACTAGCAC
>NC_091390.1:601138-611138 GCF_038502225.1 Cherax quadricarinatus
GACTAGTCCCAGAGCTAAGAGGTATGTCCTTCGAGGAGAGGTTAAGGGAAATCAACTTGACGACACTGGAGGACAGGAGAGATAGGGGGGACATGATAACGACATACAAAATACTGAGAGGAAGGGATGTTAGGAAGTATTTCTTCAGCCACAGAGTAGTCAGTAAGTGGAATAGTTTGGGAAGCGATGTAGTGGAGGCAGGATCCATACATAGCTTTAAGCAGAGGTATGATAAAGCTCACGGCTCAGGGAGAGTAACCTAGTAGCGATCAGTGAAGAGGCGGGGCCAGGAGCTCGGATTCGACCCCCGCAACCTCAACTAGGTGAGTACAACTAGGTGAGTACAAACACACTCACACACACTCTCACACACACACACACACACACACTCACACACACACACACACACACAACACACTCACACACACACACACACACACACACACACACACACACACACACACACACACACACACACACACACACAACACACACACACACACACACACACACAGTTCCTCACAAGAGATGAGTGCAGAAGCTAGAGCATCAGGCGCATATAACAGGAAGGCACTACAATGGATCAGGGAATACTTGTCAGGAAGACAGCAGCGAGTCATGGTACGTGGCGAGGTGTCAGAGTGGGCACCTGTGACCAGCGGGGTCCTGCAGGGGTCAGTCCCAGGACCAGTGCTGTTTCTGGTATTTGTGAACGACATGACGGAAGGAATAGACTCTGAGGTGTCCCTGTTTGCAGATGACGTGAAGTTGATGAGAAGAATTCACTCGATCGAAGACCAGGCAGAACTACAAAGGGATCTGGACAGGCTGCAGACCTGGTCCAGCAATTGGCTCCTGGAGTTCAATCCCACAAAGTGCAAAGTCATGAAGATTGGGGAAGGGCAAAGAAGGCCGCAGACGGAGTACAGTCTAGGGGGCCAGAGACTACAAACCTCACTCAAGGAAAAAGATCTTGGGGTGAGTATAACACCAGGCATGTCTCCTGAAGCGCACATCAACCAAATAACTGCTGCAGCATATGGGCGCCTAGCAAACCTCAGAACAGCATTCCGACATCTTAATAAGGAATCATTCAGGACCCTGTACACCGTGTATGTTAGGCCCATATTGGAGTATGCGGCACCAGTTTGGAACCCACACCTAGCCAAGCACGTGAAGAAACTAGAGAAAGTGCAAAGGTTTGCAACAAGACTAGTCCCAGAGCTAAGAGGTATGTCCTTCGAGGAGAGGTTAAGGGAAATCAACCTGACGACACTGGAGGACAGGAGAGATAGGGGGGACATGATAACGACATACAAAATACTGAGAGGAAGGGATGTTAGGAAGTATTTCTTCAGCCACAGAGTAGTCAGTAAGTGGAATAGTTTGGGAAGCGATGTAGTGGAGGCAGGATCCATACATAGCTTTAAGCAGAGGTATGATAAAGCTCACGGCTCAGGGAGAGTAACCTAGTAGCGATCAGTGAAGAGGCGGGGCCAGGAGCTCGGATTCGACCTCCGCAACCTCAACTAGGTGAGTACAACTAGGTGAGTACACACACACACTCACACACACTCACACACACACACACACACACTCACACACACACACACACACACACACACAACACACGCACACACACACAACACACACACACACACACACAGCACACGCACACACACACAACACACACACAGCACACGCACACACACACAACACACACACACACAACACACACACAACACACACACACACAACACACACACACACAACACACACAACACACACACGCACACAACACATACACACACACACACACACACACAAACACACACACAACACACACACACACAACACACACAGAACACACACACACACACACACACACACAACACACACACAACACACACACACACACACACACACACAAACACACAAACCACACCTACACACGCACACACACACCACACCCACACACACATAACACACACACAACACACACACATACCCACACACCACACACACACACACACACACACACACACTCACACACACACACACACAACACACACAACACACACACACACACACACACAACACACACACACACACACACACACACACACACACACACACACACACACACACACAACACACACACACACACACACACACACACACACAACACACACACACACACACACATATAACACACACACAACACACACACACACACAACACACACACACACAACACACACACACACACAACACACACACACACACAACACACACACACACACACACACATTAATCAAGCAGTGTTAATGACCCTGGTGTAGTAGATAGGCTTGAAACCGTATTACCCAGGATGCAGTGTATATACACTGTGTACATAATTTATATATATTGTTCTTGATGGATGACCCGAGTTTTGGTCGTAATCGGGTCGGATTTAGGTCGGATAGGGTGGGGTTTAAATCAACGACAGGTCGGATTTAGGTCGTCGTCGGGTCGGATTTTAATGGGAGTCGGGCCGGATTTAGATCAAGGTCATGTCGGATTTAGGTCGCAGTCGGGTCGGACTTAGGTCGAAGTCAGGTCGGATTTTGGAAGGAGTCCGGTGATATTCAGGTCGAAGTCGGGTGTAATTCAGGTCAGAGTCGGGTGGGATTCAGGTCGAAGTCAGGTGGGATTTAGGTCGAAGTCAGGTGGGATTCAGGTCGAAGTCAGGTGGGATTTAGGTCGAAGTCAGGTGGGATTTAGGTCGAAGTCAGGTGGGATTTAGGTCGAAGTCAGGTGGGATTTAGGTCGAAGTCAGGTAGATTTAGGTCGAAGTCAGGTGGGATTTAGGTAGAAGTCAGGTGGGATTTAGGTCGAAGTCAGGTAGATTTAGGTCGAAGTCGGGTGGGATTTAGGTCGAAATCGAGTGGGATTTAGGTCGAAGTCGGGTGGGATTTAGGTCGAAGTCGAGTGGGATTTAGGTCGAAGTCAGGTGGGATTTAGGTCGAAGTCAGGTGGGATTTAGGTCGAAGTCAGGTAGATTTAGGTCGAAGTCGGGTGGGATTTAGGTCGAAGTCGGGTGGAATTTAGGTCGAAGTCGGGTGGGATTTAGGTCGAAGTCGGGTGGAATTTAGGTCGAAGTCGGGTGGGATTTAGGTCGAAGTCGGGTGGAATTTAGGTCGAAGTCGGGTGGAATTTAGGTCAAAGTCGGGTGGAATTTAGGTCGGACTGGAATGTTGTGTTCGTGAGGCTGAATATATCAGATTTTTGCTCGCATATTTATTATTAGTGGGTTGGTGGGTTAGTGGGTTGGTGGGTTTGTGAGTTGGTGGGTTTGTGAGTTGGTGGGTTTGTGGGTTGGTGGGTTTGTGGGTTGGTGGTTTGGTGGGTTTGTGGGTTGGTGGGGTAGTGGGTTGGTGGGTTTGTGAGTTGGTGGGTTTGTGGGTTGGTGGTTTGGTGGGTTTGTGGGTTGGTGGGGTTGTGGGTTGGTGGGTTGGTGGGTTAGTGGGTTGGTGGGTTGGTTGGGTAGTGGGTTGGTGGGTTTGTGGGTTGGTGGGTTTGTGGGTTGGTGGGTTTGTGGGTTGGTGGTTTGGTGGGTTTGTGGGTTGGTGGGGTAGTGGGTTGGTGGGTTGGTGGGTTGATGGGGTAGTGGGTTGGTGGGTTTGTGAGTTGGTGGGTTTGTGGGTTGGTGGGTTTGTGGGTTGGTGGTTTGGTGGGTTTGTGGGTTGGTGGGGTAGTGGGTTGGTGGGTTGGTGGGTTAGTGGGTTGGTGGGTTGGTGGGTTGGTGGGGTAGTGGGTTGGTGGGTTGATGGGGTAGTGGGTTGGTGGGTTGGTGGGGTAGTGGGTTGGTGGGTTGGTGGGTTGGTAGGTTAGTGGGTTGGTGGGTTAGTGGGTTGGTGGGTTGGTGGTTTGGATGGTTGGTGGGTTGGTAGGTTGGTGGGTTGGTGGGTTAGTGGGTTGGTGGGTTGGTGGGGTAGTGGGTTGGTGGGTTGGTGGGTTGATGGGGTAGTGGGTTGGTGGGTTGGTGGGGTAGTGGGTTGGTGGGTTGGTGGGTTGGTTGGGTAGTGGGATGGTGGGTTTGTGAGTTGGTGGGTTTGTGGGTTGGTGGGTTTGTGGGTCGGTGGGTTTGTGGGTCGGTGGGTTAGTGGGTTGGTGGGGTAGTGGGTTGGTGAGTTGGTTGGGTAGTGGGCTGGTGGGTTGGTGGGTTAGTGGGTCAGTGGGTTGGTGTGTTAGTGGGTCGGTAGCTTAGTGGGCGACCTAGTGTTGTTGTAACTTCACCTATCTCAATTATCTTTATTACTGTATTCATAATATCCATTATCTCTATTCCCTTGTTTTATCCATTATCTTTACCCTAAGAGAGAAGCAGCAACAGGGGGACAGGAGCTACACATGTGTCAGATACTAGTGTGTAAGACGGCTCTCGGGAAGACACCGCTACCCTGACCAGAAGGTCAGGGAGGCGATGGAGAACTTGGTACTAAGAGTCGACACAAGACCAGAGTGAGTCCAGGTGTTCCAGGAGGTGTGGAGTGAGTCCATGGTGTTCCAGGAGGTGTGGATTGAGTCCATGGTGTTCCAGGAGGTGTGGAGTGAGTCCATGGTGTTCCAGGAGGTGTGGAGTGAGTCCATGGTGTTCCAGGAGGTGTGGAGTGAGTCCATGGTGTTCCAGGAGGTGTGGAGTGAGTCCATGGTGTTCCAGGTGTGGAGTGAGTCCATGGTGTTCCAGGAGGTGTGGAGCGAGTCCATGGTGTTCCAGGAGGTGTGGATTGAGTCCATGGTGTTCCAGGAGGTGTGGAGTGAGTCCATGGTGTTCCAGGAGGTGTGGAGTGAGTCCATGGTGTTCCAGGAGGTGTGGAGTGAGTCCATGGTGTTCCAGGAGGTGTGGATTGAGTCCATGGTGTTCCAGGAGGTGTGGATTGAGTCCATGGTGTTCCAGGAGGTGTGGATTGAGTCCATGGTGTTCCAGGAGGTGTGGATTGAGTCCATGGTGTTCCAGGAGGTGTGGATTGAGTCCATGGTGTTCCAGGAGGTGTGGAGTGAGTCCATGGTGTTCCAGGAGGTGTGGAGTGAGTCCATGGTGTTCCAGGTGTGGAGTGAGTCCATCGTGTTCCAGGAAGTGTGGAGCGAGTCCATGGTGTTCCAGGAGGTGTGGAGTGAGTCCATGGTGTTCCAGGAGGTGTGGAGTGAGTCCATGGTGTTCCAGGAGGTGTGGAGTGTGGCCATGGTGTTCCAGGAGGTGTGGAGTTAGTCCATGGTGTTACAGGTGTGGAGTGAGTCCATGGTGTTCCAGGAGGTGTGGAGTGAGTCCATGGTGTTCCAGGAGGTGTAGAGTGAGTCCATGGTGTTCCAGGTGTGGAGTGAGTCCATGGTGTTCCAGGAGGTGTGGAGCGAGTCCATGGTGTTCCAGGAGGTGTGGAGTGAGTCCATGGTGTTCCAGGAGGTGTGGAGTGAGTCCATGGTGTTCCAGGAGGTGTGGAGTGAGTCCATGGTGTTCCAGGTGTGGAGTGAGTCCATGGTGTTCCAGGAGGTGTGGAGCGAGTCCATGGTGTTCCAGGAGGTTTGGAGTGAGTCCATGGTGCTCCAGCAGGTGTGGAGTGAGTCCATGGTGTTCCAGGAGGTGTGGAGTGAGTCCATGGTGTTCCAGGAGGTGTGGAGTGAGTCCATGGTGTTCCAGGTGTGGAGTGAGTCCATGGTGTTCCAGGAAGTGTGCAGCGAGTCCATGGTGTTCCAGGTGTGGAGTGAGTCCATGGTGTTCCAGGAGGTGTGGAGCGAGTCCATGGTGTTCCAGGATGTGTGGAGTGAGTCCATGGTGTTCCAGCAGGTGTGGAGTGAGTCCATGGTGTTCCAGGAGGTGTGGAGTGAGTCCATGGTGTTCCAGGAGGTGTGGAGTGAGTCCATGGTGTTCCAGGTGTGGAGTGAGTCCATGGTGTTCCAGGAGGTGTGGAGCGAGTCCATGGTGTTCCAGGAGGTGTGGAGTGAGTCCATGGTGTTCCAGGAGGTGTGGAGTGAGTCCATGGTGTTCCAGCAGGTGTGGAGTGAGTCCATGGTGTTCCAGGAGGTGTGGAGCGAGTCCATAGTGTTCCAGGAGGTGTGGAGCGAGTCCATGGTGTTCCAGGAGGTGTGGAGAGTCCATGGTGTTTCAGGTGTGGAGTGAGTCTATGGTGTTCAAGAAGGTGTGGATTGAGTCCATGGTGTTCCAGGAGGTGTGGAGTGAGTCCATGGTGTTTCAGGTGTGGAGTGAGTCCATGGTGTTCCAGGAGGTGTGAAGTGAGTCTGTGGTGTTCAAGAAGGTGTGGGGTGAGTCCACGGTGTTCCAGGAGGTATGGAGTGAGCCCATGGTGTACCAGTAAGTCTGGAAAAGCCAAGAGTGCTAGAGCAGGAAAAAAGTATAGCAGACAAAGAACCCAAGAAAAGAGGGAGTCGAGCCGAAGATCCAGAAATGAATATACATGAATGAGGAGAGAAGCCCAGCATCAATACGAGAATAACACAGCATCAAAAGCCAAATCTGACCCACTTGTTATACAGTCACATCAGGAGGAAAACATCGGTCAACGACCAGGTAATCAGGTTGAGGAAGGAAGGAAGATCATAGGGAACGACCTTCCTGAATCTTGAGCTCATCTGAAGATTCAGGGAGGTATTCACAGTGAAGACAGAGAGGCTTCCAGCAAACCAAAGCAGCTGGGTGCACCAGCAAGTGCTGGGCACATTGCACACAACCGAGGAGGAGGTGAAGAAACTGATAGTTGAACTGGATACCTCGAAGACAGTGGGTCCAGATAATATCTCTCTTTGGGTTTTGAGAGAGGGAGCAGAGGCACTGTGTGTACCACTAACAACAATCTTCAACACATCTGTCATAACAGGGCGACTACCTGAGGTGTGGAAGACAGCAAATGTTGTCCCAATCTTTAAGAAAGGAGACAGACAGACAACATTAAACTACAGAACAGTGACACTGACATGTATAGTATGTAAAGTGATGGAGAAGATTATCAGGAGAAGACTGGTGGAGCACCTAGAAGACTGGTGGAGCACCTAGAAGACTGGTGGATCACCCAGAAGACTGGTGGAGCACCTAGAAGATTGGTGGATCACCCAGAAGACTGGTGGAGCACCTAGAAGATTGGTGGATCACCCAGAAGACTGGTGGAGCACCTAGAAGACTGGTGGAGCACCTAGAAGACTGGTGGATCACCCAGAAGACTGGTGGAGCACCTAGAAGATTGGTGGATCACCCAGAAGACTGGTGGAGCACCTAGAAGAATGGTGGATCACCTAGAAAGTAATGAGCTTATACACGACAACCAGCACGGTTTCATGGATGGGAAATCCTGTGTCACGAACCTACTTAAGTTTTATGACAAAAGTGAGAGCAGTACGACAAGAGAGAGGGGTGGGTAGACTGCAGCTTCTTGGACTGTAAGTAGACTTTCGACACAGTTCCACACAAGAGACTGATTGGAAAGATAGATGAGAATGCAGAAATAGCAGGGAGAATACTGCAATGGATCAAGGAATACCAGACAGGAAGGAAACAACATGTGTTGGTACGTGTCGAGGTGTCAGAGTTGGCGACTGTGACGAGCTGGGTTCCACAGGGGTCAGTCATAGGACCAGTGCTGTTTCTGGAATATGTGAATGACATGACGGAACGGATAGATTCAGAAGTGTCCCTGTTTGCTGACGATGTGAAGCTAATGTGGAGAATACAAGCGGATAAGGATCAGGCAGGACTACAAAGGGATCTAGACAGGCTGTAACTGCAATGTCATGAAGATCGGGGAAGGTCAAAGAAGATCGCAGACAGAGTATAGGCTGAAAACCTCTTGGGGTGAGTATAACACCGAGCACATCGCCTGAGGCACATATCAACCAGATAACTGCTGCAGCATATGGGCGCCTGGCAAACCTGAGAATAGCGTTCCGATACCTTAGTAAGGAATCGTTTAAGACACTGTACACCGTGTATGCCAGGTCCAATCTGGAGTACGCAGCACCAGTTTAGAACCCACACCTGGTCAAACACGTCTAGGAATTAGAGAAAGTGTTAAGGTTTGCAACAAGACTAGTCCCAGAGCTAAGAGGTATGTCCTATGAGGAGAGGTTAAATGAAATCAACCAGACGACACTGGAGGACAGGAGAGATAAGGATGATACGATAACGACATACAAAATATTGAGAAGAATTGACGAGGTGGACAGAGACAGGATGTTCCAAAGATGTGACACAGCAACAAGGGGACAAAGCAACAAGGGGACACAGCAACAAAGGGACACAGCAACAAGATGACACAACAACAAGGGGACACAGCAACAAAGGGACACAGCAACAAGGGGACACAGCAACAAGGGGACACAGCAACAAAGGGACACAGCAACAAGGGGACACAGCAACAAGGGGACACAGCAACAAGGGGACACAGCAACAAGGGGACACAGCAACAAGGGGACACAACAACAAGGGGACACAGCAACAAGGGGACACAGTAACAAGGGGACACAACAACAAGGGGACGCAGCAACAAGGGGACACAGTAACAAGGGGACAAAATAACAAAGGGACACAGCAACAAGGGGACGCAGCAACAAGGGGACACAGCAACAAGGGGACGCAGCAACAAGGGGACACAGCAACAAGGGGACACAACAACAAGGGGACACAGCAAGAAGGGGACACAACAACAAGGGGACACAGCAACAAGGGGACACAACAACAAGGGGACACAGCAACAAGGGGACACAACAACAAGGGGACACAACAACAAGGGGACACAGCAACAAGGGGACACAGTAACAAGGGGACACAACAACAAGGGGACACAACAACAAGGGGACACAACAACAAGGGGACACAACAACAAGGGAACACAACAACAAGGAGGCACAACAACAAGGGAACACAACAACAAAGGGACACAACAACAATGGGACACAACAAGGGGACACAGCAACAAGAGGACACAACAACAAGGGGACACAACAACAAGGGGACACAGCAACAAGGGGACACAGCAACAAGGGGACACAGCAACAAGGGGACACAGCAACAAGGGGACACAGCAACAAGGGGACACAGCAACAAGGGGACACAGTAACAAGGGGACACAGCAACAAGGGGACACAGCAACAAGGGGACACAGCAACAAGGGGACACAGCAACAAGGGGACACAGCAACAAGGGGACACAGCAACAAGGGGACACAGCAACAAGGGGACACAGCAACAAGGGGACACAGCAACAAGGGGACACAACAACAAGGGGACACAGCAACAAGGGGACACAGCAACAAGGGGACACAGCAACAAGGGGACACAGCAACAAGGGGACACAGCAACAAGGGGACACAGCAACAAGGGGACACAGCAACAAGGGGACACAGCAACAAGGGGACACAGCAACAAGGGGACACAGCAACAAGGGGACACAGCAACAAGGGGACACAGCAACAAGGGGACACAGCAACAAGGGGACACAGCAACAAGGGGACACAGCAACAAGGGGACACAGCAACAAGGGGACACAGCAACAAGGGGACACAGCAAAAAGGGGACACAGCAACAAGGGGACACAGCAACAAGGGGACACAGCAACAAGGGGACACAGCAACAAGGGGACACAGCAACAAGGGGACACAGCAACAAGGGGACACAGCAACAAGGGGACACAACAACAAGGGGACACAGCAACAAGGGGACACAACAACAAGGGGACACAGCAACAAGGGGACACAGCAACAAGGGGACACAGCAACAAGGGGACACAGCAACAAGGGGACACAGCAACAAGGGGACACAGCAACAAGGGGACACAGCAACAAGGGGACACAACAACAAGGGGACACAACAACAAGGGGACACAGCAACAAGGGGACACAGCAACAAGGGGACACAGCAACAAGGGGACACAGCAACAAGGGGACACAGCAACAAGGGGACACAACAACAAGGGGACACAGCAACAAGGGGACACAGCAACAAGGGGACACAAC
>NC_091390.1:616138-648638 GCF_038502225.1 Cherax quadricarinatus
GATAGTCTTCAAATCTGATAGTCTTCAAATCTGATAGTCTTCAAATCTGATAGTCTTCAAATCTGATAGTCTTCAAATCTGATAGTCTTCAAATCTGATAGTCTTCAAATCTGATAGTCTACAAATCTGATAGTCTTCAAATCTGATAGTCTTCAAGTCTGATAGTCTACAAATCTGATAGTCTTCAAATCTGATAGTCTTCAAATCTGATAGTCTTCAAATCTGATAGTCTTCAAATCTGATAGTCTTCAAATCTGATAGTCTTCAAATCTGATAGTCTTCAAATCTGATAGTCTACAGATCTGATAGTCTTCAAATCTGATAGTCTTCAAATCTGATAGTCTTCAAATCTTATAGTCTACAAAGACCTGCCCGAGTAGGCCTGGCCACAGGGCCTACCCAAATTTCCGATAATGGCAGCAGATGGGCCAGTCAGAAAGCCAGCAGACAGACCTGATGGGCTGACAGCCTCTGATGGCGGTGGCTACCTGATTGTGACTTAAAATTCCGCTCACTCAGAGAGGAAACGTTGACCTGATTGTGTGGTGGTTATGGGACGGAGGATCGAGCCTTCACCACCTCACTATGTGATGTGACATCACTATGTGACGCTACAACGTCACTATGTGATGTTACAACATCACTATGTGACGCTACAACGTCACTATCTGATGTTACAACATCACTATGTGACGCTACGACGTCACTATGTGATGTTACAACATCACTATGTGACGCTACAACGTCACTATCTGATGTTACAACATCACTATGTGACGCTACAACGTCACTATGTGATGTTACAACATAACTATGTGACGCTACGACGTCACTATGTGATGCTACAACATCACTATGTGACGCTACAACGTCACTATGTGATGTTACATCACTATGTGACGCTACAACGTCACTATGTGATGTTACAACATCAATATGTGACGCTACAACGTCACTATGTGATGTTACAACATCAATATGTGACGCTACAACGTCACTATGTGACGCTACAACATCAATATGTGACGCTACAACATCAATATGTGACGCTACAACATCAATATGTGACGCTACAACATCAATATGTGACGCTACAACATCAATATGTGACGCTACAACATCACTATGTGACGCTACAACATCACTATGTGACGCTACAACGTCACTATGTGATGTTACAACATCACTATGTGACGCTACAACATCAATATGTGACGCTACAACATCAATATGTGACGCTACAACGTCACTATGTGATGTTACAACATCACTATGTGACGCTACAACGTCACTATGTGATGTTACAAAATCACTATGTGACGCTACAACATCAATATGTGACGCTACAACGTCACTATGTGATGTTACAACATCAATATGTGACGCTACAACGTCACTATGTGATGTTACAACGTCACTATGTGACGCTACAACGTCACTATGTGATGTTACAACGTCACTATGTGACGCTACAGCGTCACTATGTGATGTTACAACGTCACTATGTGACGCTACAACATCAATATGTGACGCTACAACATCAATATGTGATACAACATCACTATGTGACGCTACAACGTCACTATGTGATGTTACAACATCACTATGTGACGCTACGACGTCACTATGTGACGCTACAACATCAATATGTGACGCTACAACGTCACTATGTGATGTTACAAAATCACTATGTGACGCTACAACATCAATATGTGACGCTACAACGTCACTATGTGATGTTACAACATCAATATGTGACGCTACAACGTCACTATGTGATGTTACAACGTCACTATGTGACGCTACAACGTCACTATGTGATGTTACAACGTCACTATGTGACGCTACAGCGTCACTATGTGATGTTACAACGTCACTATGTGACGCTACAACATCAATATGTGACGCTACAACATCAATATGTGATACAACATCACTATGTGACGCTACAACGTCACTATGTGATGTTACAACATCACTATGTGACGCTACGACGTCACTATGTGACGCTACAACATCAATATGTGACGCTACAATATCAATATGTGACGCTACAACGTCACTATGTGATGTTACAACATCACTATGTGACGCTACAACGTCACTATGTGACGCTACAACGTCACTATGTGACGCTACAACATCAATGTGTCATCAACAGGTACGAACAATGGTTCTCCTCATTAGCATAATTACGGTAAGCAGGTTAATTAGGGAGTTACGCCCCCCTTGTTACCTGACTCTCTCTCTCTCTCTCTCTCTCTCTCTCTCTCTCTCTCCCTCTCTCTCTCTCTCTTGCTTTCCTTTTATCGTTTTTTTGTCTCTTATTCCGAGAGTGAGAGAGAGAGAGAGAGAGAGAGAGAGAGAGAGAGAGAGAGAGAGAGAGAGATTAATTAGCGTCATTGTCTTGCAATTAAAGCTATCTCTTTGCTAATTAAGAAGCTTGGTGTTGTAATCACCATCTCTCTCTCTCTCTCTCTCTCTCTCTCTCTCTCTCTCTCTCTCTCTCTCTCTCTCTCTCTCTCTCTCTCAACCCTTTTAACTCTTTCTTTACCTTATCCACCACCACAACAACAACTACAACAATTACCACCACAACAACAACTACAACAATTACCACCACAACAACAACTACAACAATTACCACCACAACAACAACTACAACAATTACCACCACAACAACAACTACAACAATTACCACCACAACAACAACTACAACAATTACCACCACAACAACAACAACAACAATTACCACCACAACAACAACTACAACAATTACCACCACAACAACAACAACAACAATTATCACCACAACAACAACTACAACAATTACCACAACAACAACACACAACCACCACAACAACAACTACAACAATTACCACCACAACAACAACTACAACAATTACCACCACAACAACAACTACAACAATTACCACCACAACAACAACTACAACAATTACCACCACAACAACAACTACAACAATTACCACCACAACAACAACTACAACAATTACCACCACAACAACAACTACAACAATTACCACCACAACAACTACTACCAACAATACAACAATTATCACCACAACAACAACTACAACAATTACCACCACAACAACAACTACAACAATTACCACCACAACAACAACTACAACAATTACCACCACAACAACAACTACAACAATTACCACCACAACAACAACTACAACAATTACCACCACAACAACAACTACAACAATTACCACCACAACAACAACTACAACAATTACCACCACAACAACAACTACAACAATTACCACCACAACAACAACTACAACAATTACCACCACAACAACAACTACAACAATTACCACCACAACAACAACTACAACAATTACCATCACAACAACAACTACAACAATTACCACCACAACAACAACTACAACAATTACCATCACAACAACAACTACAACAATACCAACAATTACCACCACAACAACAACTACAACAATTACCACCACAACAACAACTACAACAATTACCACCACAACAACAACTACAACAATTACCACCACAACAACAACTACAACAATTACCATCACAACAACAACTACAACAATTACCACCACAACAACAACTACAACAATTACCACCACAACAACAACTACAACAATTACCACCACAACAACAACTACAACAATTACCACCACAACAACAACTACAACAATTACCACCACAACAACAACTACAACAATTACCACCACAACAACAACTACAACAACTACCACTATCAGAACATCAGTTTCTACGCCTCGATAAAAGCGTTTTTGCTTTGAATCGAATTAAGATCAGAACTTTGGTACGATGGGTACGATGGGTAAGATGGGTAAGATGGGTACGATGGGTAAGATGGGTACGATGGGTACGATGGGTAAGATGGGTACGATGGGTACGATGGGTACGATGGGTAAGATGGGTACAATGGGTACGATGGGTAAGATGGGTAAGATGGGTAAGATGGGTACGATGGGTAAGATGGGTAAGATGGGTAAGATGGGTAAGATGGGTACGATGGGTAAGATGGGTACGATGGGTACGATGGGTAAGATGGGTACGATGGGTAAGATGGGTAAGATGGGTAAGATGGGTACGATGGGTAAGATGGGTACGATGGGTACGATGGGTAAGATGGGTACGATGGGTACGATGGGTACGATGGGTAAGATGGGTACAATGGGTACGATGGGTAAGATGGGTAAGATGGGTAAGATGGGTACGATGGGTAAGATGGGTAAGATGGGTAAGATGGGTAAGATGGGTACGATGGGTAAGATGGGTACGATGGGTACGATGGGTAAGATGGGTACGATGGGTAAGATGGGTAAGATGGGTAAGATGGGTACGATGGGTAAGATGGGTACGATGGGTAAGATGGGTACGATGGGTAAGATGGGTACGATGGGTACGATGGGTAAGATGGGTAAGATGGGTAAGATTGGTACGATGGGTAAGATGGGTAAGATGGGTAAGATGGGTAAGATGGGTACGATGGGTAAGATGGGTAAGATGGGTACGATGGGTAAGATGGGTAAGATGGGTACGATGGGTAAGATGGGTACGATGGGTAAGATGGGTAAGATGGGTAAGATGGGTACGATGGGTAAGATGGGTACGATGGGTAAGATGGGTAAGATGGGTAAGATGGGTACGATGGGTAAGATGGGTACGATGGGTAAGATGGGTAAGATGGGTAAGATAGGTACGATGGGTAAGATGGGTAAGATGGGTACGATGGGTAAGATGGGTACGATGGGTAAGATGGGTAAGATGGTTACGATGGGTAAGATGGGTAATATGGGTACGATGGGTAAGATGGGTACGATGGGTAAGATGGGTAAGATGGGTAAGATGGGTAACATGGGTACGATGGGTAAGATGGGTAAGATGGGTACGATGGGCAAGATGGGTAAGATGGGTACGATGGGTAAGATGGGTAAGATGGGTACGATGGGTAAGATGGGTAATATGGGTACGATGGGTAAGATGGGTAAGATGGGTAAGATGGGTAACATGGGTACGATGGGTAAGATGGGTAAGATGGGTACGATGGGTAAGATGGGTAAGATGGGTACGATGGGTAAGATGGGTAAGATGGGTACGATGGGTAAGATGGGTACGATGGGTAAGATGGGTAAGATGGGTAAGATGGGTAAGATGGGAACGATGGGTAAGATGGGTACGATGGGTAAGATGGGTAAGATGGGTACGATGGGAAATGTGAAAAGGGTTGGTAGGGTAAGGGTGTAATATAATACAAGTCTGTGTGTGTGTGTGTGTATATATATGTGTACTCACCTAATTGTGGTTGCAGGGGTATGTGTGTGTGTGTGTGTGTGTGTGTGTGTGTGTGTGTGTGTGTGTGTGTGTGTATAGTATTTACAAATTCGTGAAATTCACAGAATGAGATACAACACTCTACCCATCAGCTGCACACAGTTTTATCAGGTATATAACAACATGATGCCGGGTGTCCAGGGTTATACATTCTTATCAATTACCATTTTTCTGATTCCAGGACGTAGACTGTAAATGATTTTACCAGGGTACCTGATGTAGGTCGACTGCTTCCTGGAGTTACAAGGGTACCTGATGTAGGTCGACAGCTTCCTGGAGTTACCAGGGTACCTGATGTAGGTCGACTGCTTCCTGGAGTTACCAGGGTACCTGACGTAGGTCGACTGCTTCCAGGAGTTACCAGGGTACCTGACGAAGGTCGACAGCTTCCTGGAGTTACCAGGGTACCTGACGTAGGTCGACTGCTTCCTGGAGTTACCAGGGTACCTGACGTAGGTCGACTGCTTGCTGGAGTTACCAGGGTACCTGACGTAGGTCGACTGCTTCCTGGAGTTACCAGGGTACCTGACGTAGGTCGACAGCTTCCTGGAGTTACCAGGGTACCTGACGTAGGTCGACAGCTTCCTGGAGTTACCAGGGTACCTGATGTAGGTCGACTGCTTCCTGGAGTTACCAGGGTACCTGACGTAGGTCGACTGCTTCCAGGAGTTACCAGGGTACCTGACGAAGGTCGACAGCTTCCTGGAGTTACCAGGGTACCTGACGTAGGTCGACTGCTTCCTGGAGTTACCAGGGTACCTGACGTAGGTCGACTGCTTGCTGGAGTTACCAGGGTACCTGACGTAGGTCGACTGCTTCCTGGAGTTACCAGGGTACCTGACGTAGGTCGACAGCTTCCTGGAGTTACCAGGGTACCTGACGTAGGTCGACAGCTTCCTGGAGTTACTAGGGTACCTGACGTAGGTCGACTGCTTCCTGGAGTTACCAGGGTACCTGACGTAGGTCGACTGCTTCCTTGAGTTACTAGGGTACCTGACGTAGGTCGACTGCTTCCTTGAGTTACTAGGGTACCTGACGTAGGTCGACTGCTTCCTGGAGTTACCAGGGTACCTGACGTAGGTCGACTGCTTCCTGGAGTTACCAGGGTACCTGACGTAGGTCGACAGCTTCCTGGAGTTACCAGGGTACCTGACGTAGGTCGACAGCTTCCTGGAGTTACCAGGGTACCTGACGTAGGTCGACTGCTTCCTGGAGTTACCAGGGTACCTGACGTAGGTCGACTGCTTCCTGGAGTTACCAGGGTACCTGACGTAGGTCGACTGCTTCCTGGAGTTACCAGGGTACCTGACGTAGGTCGACAGCTTCCTGGAGTTACCAAGGTACCTGACGTAGGTCGACAGCTTCCTGGAGTTACAAGGGTATCTGACGTAGGTCGACTGCTTTCTGGAGTTACCAGGGTACCTGACGTAGGTCGACAGCTTCCTGGAGTTACCAGGGTACCTGACGTAGGTCGGCAGCTTCCTGGAGTTACCAGGATACCTGACGTAGGTCGACAGCTTCCTGGAGTTACCAGGGTACCTGACGTAGGTCGACAGCTTCCTGGAGTTACCAGGGTACCTGACGTAGGTCGACTGCTTCCTGGAGTTACCAGGGTACCTGACGTAGGTCGACTGCTTCCTGGAGTTACCAGGGTACCTGACGTAGGTCGACTGCTTCCTGGAGTTACCAGAGTACCTGACGTAGTTCGACAGCTTCCTGGAGTTACCAAGGTACCTGACGTAGGTCGACAGCTTCCTGGAGTTACAAGGGTACCTGACGTAGGTCGACTGCTTTCTGGAGTTACCAGGGTACCTGACGTAGGTCGACAGCTTCCTGGAGTTACCAGGGTACCTGACGTAGGTCGGCAGCTTCCTGGAGTTACCAGGATACCTGACGTAGGTCGACAGCTTCCTGGAGTTACCAGGGTACCTGACATAGGTCGACAGCTTCCTGGAGTTACGAGGGTACCTGACGTAGGTCGACTGCTTCCTGGAGTTACCAGGGTACCTGACGTAGGTTGACTGCTTCCTGGAGTTACCAGGGTACCTGACGTAGGTCGACAGCTTCCTGGAGTTACCAGGGTACCTGACGTAGGTCGACAGCTTCCTGGAGTTACCAGGGTACCTGACGTAGGTCGACTGCTTGCTGGAGTTACCAGGGTACCTGACGTAGGTCGACAGCTTCCTGGAGTTACCAGGGTACCTGACGTAGGTCGACTGCTTGCTGGAGTTACCAGGGTACGTGACGTAGGTCGACTGCTTTCTGGAGTTACCAGGGTACCTGACGTAGGTCGACAGCTTCCTGGAGTTACCAGGGTACCTGACATAGGTCGACAGCTTCCTGGAGTTACCAGGGTACCTGACGTAGGTCGACTGCTTCCTGGAGTTACCAGGGTACCTGACGTAGGTCGACTGCTTGCTGGAGTTACCAGGGTACCTGACGTAGGTCGACAGCTTCCTGGAGTTACCAGGGTACCTGACGTAGGTCGACAGCTTCCTGGAGTTACCAGGGTACCTGACGTAGGTCGACAGCTTCCTGGAGTTACCAGGGTACCTGACGTAGGTCGACAGCTTCCTGGAGTTACCAGGGTACCTGACGTAGGTCGACAGCTTCCTGGAGTTACCAGGGTACCTGACGTAGGTCTACTGCTTCCTGGAGTTACCAGGGTACCTGACGTAGGTCGACAGCTTCCTGGAGTTACCAGGGTACTTGACGTAGGTCGACAGCTTCCTGGAGTTACCAGGGTACCTGACGTAGGTCGAGAGCTTCCTGGAGTTACCAGGGTACCTGACGTAGGTCGACAGCTTCCTGGAGTTACCAGGGTACCTGACGTAGGTCGACAGCTTCCTGGAGTTACCAGGGTACCTGACGTAGGTCGACAGCTTCCTGGAGTTACCAGGGTACCTGACGTAGGTCGCCTGCTTTCTGGAGTTACTGGTTGGCTTACCTGCTTCTGAGGTGGTTCCTGTTGTAGTAGGTTTGCTGATGTTACATGGTTAAATGTATTAATTAGTTGTATAAACTGGAGTGGTTTTATCCTTATTGGGCATAGAAGGGGTCCGGTGATACCCATTCATTTATATGTCCTGTGGCCTGGTGGTTAAAGCTGTCGCTTCACATGGCGAAGGTCTGGGTTCGATTGGCAGTGAGGGTAGAAACATTCGGCGTGTCTCCTTATACCGGTTGTCTGTGTTCACCCATCAGTAAAATTAGTACCTGGGTGTTAGTGGACTGGTGTGGGTGGCATCCTGGGTGTTAGTGGACTGGTGTGGGTGGCATCCTGGGTGTTAGTGGACTGGTGTGGGTCACATCCTAGGTGTTAGTGGACTGGTGTGGGTGGCATCCTGGGTGTTAGTGGACTGGTGTGGGTGGCATCCTGGGTGTTAGTGGACTGGTGTGGGTGGCATCCTGGGTGTTAGTGGACTGGTGTGGGTGGCATCCTGGGTGTTAGTGGACTGGTGTGGGTGGCATCCTGGGTGTTAGTGGACTGGTGTGGGTCACATCCTGGGTGTTAGTGGACTGGTCTGGGTCACATCCTGGGTGTTAGTGGACTGGTGTGGGTCACATCCTGGGTGTTAGTGGACTGGTGTGGGTGGCATCCTGGGTGTTAGTGGACTGGTGTGGGTGGCATCCTGGGTGTTAGTGGTCTGGTGTGGGTCACATCCTGGGTGTTAGTGGACTGGTGTGGGTCACATCCTGGATATTAGTGGACTGGTATGAGTGGCATCCTGGGTTTCAGTTGACTTGTGTGGGTGGCATCTTGGTTGTTAGTGGAATATTGTGGGTGGCATCATTGGTGTTAGAGGACTTGTGTGGGCCATGTCCTTGGTGTTAGTGGACTGGTGTGGGTCACATCCTGGGTGTTAGTGGGCTGGTGTGGGTCACATCCTGGGTGTTAGTGGACTGGTGTGGGTGGCATCCTGGGTGTTAGTGGACTGGTGTGGGTGGCATCCTGGGTGTTAGTGGTCTGGTGTGGGTCACATCCTGGGTGTTAGTGGACTGGTGTGGGTGGCATCCTGGGTGTTAGTGGACTGGTGTGGGTCACATCCTGGGTGTTAGTGGACTGGTGTGGGTCACATCCTGGGTGTTAGTGGACTGGTGTGGGTCACATCCTGGGTGTTAGTGGACTGGTGTGGGTCACATCCTGGGTGTTAGTGGACTGGTGTGGGTCACATCCTGGGTGTTAGTGGACTGGTGTGGGTCACATCCTGGGTGTTAGTGGACTGGTGTGGGTCACATTATGGGTGCCAGTGGACTGGTGTGGGTCACATCCTGGGTGTTAGTGGACTGGTGTGGGTCACATCCTGGGTGCCAGTGGACTGGTGTGGGTCACATCCTGGGTGCCAGTGGACTGGTGTGGGTCACATCCTGGGTGCCAGTGGACTGGTGTGGGTCACATCCTGGGACAAAACTGACATAATTTGCGGGAAATGCTCAGCATAACAAGCGACTTTCTACATAGTAGTATGTCACTGATGTCAGCTATGGTCTGTATACCTTGTACATGTACTGGTATACCTTGTACATGTACTTGTATACCTTGTACATGTACTGGTATACCTTGTACATGTACTTGTATACCTTGTACATGTACTGGTATACCTTGTACATGTACTTGTATACCTTGTACATGTACTTGTATACCTTGTACATGTACTTGTATACCTTGTACTTGTATACCTTGTACATGTACTTGTATACCTTGTACATGTACTGGTATACCTTGTACATGTACTGGTATACCTTGTACATGTACTGGTATACCTTGTACATGTACTTGTATACCTTGTACATGTACTGGTATACCTTGTACATGTACTTGTATACCTTGTACATGTACTGGTATACCTTGAACATGTGGATAAAACGTCGCGCTCTCTGTTGGAGGGACATTCTTTGGTATCTGTGGGGAGATATGTTAAGGATGTAGTTGGTGGTAGTCGTAATGACACGACTGCAAAAAACCATACCACAGGTGGGGTTTGTACCCTCGGTCAGAGAGTCTCAAAACCCGTATGGTGTAGAAATATACCTAATTGGATGAATGTTATTGAATCTAGCTGGTCCAGTGGCTAAGATGACGGTCTGGAATTTTGAGAATCTCTGACCGCGGGTTCAAACCCCACCCGTGGTATAATCTACTTCCTGGCGGTCTGGAATTTTGAGAATCTCTGACCGCGGGTTCAAACCCCACCCGTGGTATAATCTACTTCCTGGCGGTCTGGAATTTTGAGAATCTCTGACCGCGGGTTCAAACCCCACCCGTGGTATAATATGCTTCCTGGCGGTCTGGAATTTTGAGAATCTCTGACCGCCGGTTCAAACCCCACCCGAGGTATAGTCTACTTCCTGGCGGTCTGGAATTTTGAGAATCTCTGACCGCGGGTTCAAACCCCACCCGTGGTATAATATGCTTCCTGGCGGTCTGGAATTTTGAGAATCTCTGACCGCGGGTTCAAACCCCACCCGTGGTATAGTCTACTTCCTGGCGGTCTGGAATTTTGAGAATCTCTGACCGCGGGTTCAAACCCCATCCGTGGTATAATCTACTTCCTGGTATTTGTTGGTGGTAGAGAGTATTCTCTGTCTGGTATACAGAGATCTACACGTCGGTCCAAAGGCCCTGAAAAGGTCCCCAGGTCCCCGAAAAGGTTTCCAGGCTTCACAAAAGGTCCGCAGGCCCCAGAAAAGGTCCCCAGGCCCCATTAAAGGTCCCCAGGCCCCAGAAAAGGTCCCCAGGCCCCAGAAAAGGTCCCCAGGCCCCAGAAAAGGTCCCCAGGCCCCAGAAAAGGTCCCCAGGCCCCAGAAAAGGTCCCCAGGCCCCAGAAAAGGTCCCCAGGCCCCAGAAAAGGTCCCCAGGCCCCAGAAAAGGTCCCCAGGCCCCAGAAAAGGTCCCCAATCCCTTCGGTTTACCAAGCCTGACATTTGCTGGATGTGTAGATCTGCCATCCAGATTCTGTCTCTCCTCCGGGTGATCCAGCTTGTTCAATTGATGTTATCCATTTCTTCTCCCACATTTTCTCGATGTTTCGAACGTGTTTCCTCGATGTTTCGACCGTGTTTTCTCGATGTTTCGAACGTGTTTCCTCGATGTTTCGAACGTGTTTCCTCGATGTTTCGAACGTGTTTCCTCGATGTTTCGAACATGTTTCCTCGATGTTTCGAACATGTTTCCTGGGTGTTTCGAACATGTTACTTTGATGTTTCGAACGTGTTCCATTGATGTTTCGAACGTGTTTTCTTGGTGTTTCGAACATGTTTCATTCATGTTTCGAAAATGTTTCCAGCATGTTTCCTGGACGATGTTTCCAGCATGTCTCCTGGACGATGTCTCCAGCATGTCTCCTGGACGATGTTTCCAGCATGTCTCCTGGACGATGTCTCCAGCATGTCTCCTGGACGATGTTTCCAGCATGTCTCCTGGACGATGTTTCCAGCATGTCTCCTGGACGATGTCTCCAGCATGTCTCCTGGACGATGTCTCCAGCATGTCTCCTGGACGATGTCTCCAGCATGTCTCCTGGACGATGTCTCCAGCATGTCTCCTGGGCGATGTCTCCAGCATGTCTCCTGGACGATGTTTCCAGCATGTCTCCTGGACGATGTTTCCAGCATGTCTCCTGGACGATGTCTCCAGCATGTCTCCTGGACGATGTCTCCAGCATGTCTCCTGGGCGATGTCTCCAGCATGTCTCCTGGACGATGTTTCCAGCATGTCTCCTGGACGATGTCTCCTGGACGATGTCTCCAGCATGTCTCCTGGACGATGTCTCCAGCATGTCTCCAGGACGATGTCTCCAGCATGTCTCCTGGACGATGTTTCCAGCATGTCTCCTGGACGATGTCTCCTGGACGATGTCTCCAGCATGTCTCCTGGACGATGTCTCCAGCATGTCTCCAGGACGATGTCTCCAGCATGTCTCCTGGACGATGTCTCCAGCATGTCTCCTGGACGATGTCTCCAGCATGTCTCCTGGACGATGTTTCCAGCATGTCTCCTGGACGATGTTTCCAGCATGTCTCCTGGACGATGTCTCCAGCATGTCTCCTGGACGATGTCTCCAGCATGTCTCCTGGACGATGTCTCCAGCATGTCTCCTGGACGATGTCTCCAGCATGTCTCCTGGACGATGTCTCCAGCATGTCTCCAGGACGATGTCTCCAGCATGTCTCCTGGACGATGTTTCCAGCATGTCTCCTGGACGATGTTTCCAGCATGTCTCCTGGACGATGTTTCCAGCATGTCTCCTGGACGATGTTTCCAGCATGTCTCCTGGACGATGTTTCCAGCATGTCTCCTGGACGATGTCTCCAGCATGTCTCCTGGACGATGTCTCCAGCATGTCTCCTGGACGATGTCTCCAGCATGTCTCCTGGACGATGTCTCCAGCATGTCTCCTGGACGATGTCTCCACCATGTCTCCAGGACGATGTCTCCAGCATGTCTCCTGGACGATGTCTCCAGCATGTCTCCAGGACGATGTCTCCAGCATGTCTCCTGGACGATGTCTCCAGCATGTCTCCTGGACGATGTCTCCAGCATGTCTCCTGGACGATGTCTCCAGCATGTCTCCTGGACGATGTTTCCAGCATGTCTCCTGGACGATGTCTCCAGCATGTCTCCTGGACGATGTCTCCAGCATGTCTCCTGGACGATGTCTCCAGCATGTCTCCTGGACGATGTCTCCAGCATGTCTCCTGGACGATGTCTCCAGCATGTTTGGTTAGCGACGTGAGAAATTAAAGCTGTGAGACAGGTTTAATTTGCCCTAATATTAATAAATACTGATTCCAGGAACCAAGAGATATTATCGTTATTATTATTATTATTATTATTATTATTATTATTATTATTATTATTATTATTATTATTGTTATTAAGCCTCCTACTCCACCTGTTCCTCCTCCACAACTGCTACAATCATTGAGTATTTCTCTCTATGATTCCTAGGAATCTTCCTCTCTCTCTCTCTCTCTCTCTCTCTCTCTCTCTCTCTCTCTCTCTCTCTCTCTCTCTCTCTCTCTCTCTCTCTCTCTCTCTCTCGGTCACGTGACCACTGACGTCATACATGGATCTTAACATTCATTGGTTAAAACATTGATTTCCTATCCTCATTTGTTGACAGTAGCGATATTACTACCCCAGAGATATTACTCTCTCGGAGATATTCCCGTAACGATAGTCTTCCCGTAGCGATATTACTACCCCAGAGATATTACTCTCTCGGAGATATTCCCGTAACGATAGTCTTCCAGTAGCGATATTACTACCCCAGAGATATTACTCTCTCGGCGATATTCCCGTAGCGATAGTCTTCCAGTAGCGATATTACTACCCCAGAGATATTACTCTCTCGGCGATATTCCCGTAGCGATAGTCTTCCAGTAGCGATATTACTACCCCAGAGATATTACTCTCTCGGAGATATTCCCGTAGCGATAGTCTTCCCGTAGCGATATTACTACCCCAGAGATATTACTCTCTCGGAGATATTCCCGTAACGATAGTCTTCCAGTAGCGATATTACTACCCCAGAGATATTACTCTCTCGGCGATATTCCCGTAGCGATAGTCTTCCAGTAGCGATATTACTACCCCAGAGATATTACTCTCTCGGCGATATTCCCGTAGCGATAGTCTTCCAGTAGCGATATTACTACCCCAGAGATATTACTCTCTCGGAGATATTCCCGTAGCGATAGTCTTCCCGTAGCGATATTTCTCCCTCGGCGATATCCCCGTAACGATAGTCTTCCAGTAGCGATATTTCTCCCTCGGCGATATCCCCGTAACGATAGTCTTCCAGTAGCGATATTTCTCCCTCGGCGATATTCCCGTAACGATAGTCTTCCAGTAGCGATATTTCTCCCTCGGCGATAATCCCGTAACGATAGTTTATCCATAGCAATATTTCTCCCTGGGCGATATTGCCTCATCAATGATATTTTCCAGTGGAGAGAAACTCCGAGGCAGGAGATACAATACAAATGTGTGTAAAAACTACAGCGGAATCGAATAAGCTGTTGACTGTAAATGTACCTCATAACCATCCTGTGGATGGTAGTGGCTAGTTGTGTACCTCATAACCATCCTGTGGATGGTAGTGGCTAGTTGTGCACCCCATAACCATCCTGTGGATGGTAGTGGCTAGTTGTGCACCTCATAACCATCCTGTGGATGGTAGTGGCTAGTTGTGCACATCATAACCATCCTGTAGATGGTAGTGGCTAGTTTGTGCACCTCATAACCATCCTGTAGATGGTAGTGGCTAGTTTGTGCACCTCATAACCATCCTGTAGATGGTAGTGGCTAGTTTGTGCACCTCATAACCATCCTGTGGATGGTAGTGGCTAGTTTGTGCACCTCATAACCATCCTGTGGATGGTAGTGGCTAGTTTGTGCACCTCATAACCATCCTGTGGATGGTAGTGGCTAGTTGTGTACCTCATAACCATCCTGTGGACAGTGATAAGGTGCTAGACACAGATATACCACAGTTATATTCTTCAATATTCTTCAATATTCTTCGTGCCTAACACACTATGTCAATGGAGTAATCCACTGTGTTATTAGGATTGCAAACAATTCAGTTTGCAGTGTTGACGACCAGTTGTTAACTCGTTCGTTTAATTCGACATGGTTGTTATTGTTCTTAACTAGTAGGGTGACAAGAGCAGATGTAGCCCTGCTAGTAGACTCCTGCATTGATGCATCACTGCTAGTAGACTCCTGTATAGATGCATCACTGCTAGTAGACTCCTTCTTAGATCCAACACTGCCAGTAGACTCCTGCTTAGATCCAACACTGTCAGTAGACTCCTGCTTAGATGCATCACTGCCAGTAGACTCCTCCTTAGATGCATCACTGCTCGTAAACTCCTGCTTAGATTCATTACTGCCAGTAGACTCCTGCTTAGATACAACACTGCCAGTAGACTCCTGCTTAGATCCAACACTGCCAATAGACTCCTGCTTAGATTCATCACTGCCAGTAGACTCCTGCTTAGATCCAACACTGCCAGTAGACTCCTGCTTAGATCCATCACTGCCAGTAGACTCCTGCTTAGATCCAACATTGCCAGTAGACTCCTGCTTAGATCCAACACTGCCAGTAGACTCCTGCTTAGATACAACACTGCCAGTAGACTCCTGCTTAGATGCATCACTGCCAGTAGACTCCTGCTTAGATGCATCACTGCTAGTAGACTCCTGCTTAGATACAACACTGCCAGTAGACTCCTGCTTAGATCCAACACTGCCAGTAGACTCCTGCTTAGATCCAACACTGCCAGTAGACTCCTCCTTAGATCCAACACTGCCAGTAGAATCCTGCTTAGATCCAACACTGCCAGTAGAATCCTGCTTAGATCTATCACTGACAGTAGACTCCTGCTTAGATCCAACACTGCCAGTAGAATCCTGCTTAGATCTATCACTGACAGTAGACTCCTGCTTAGATCCAACACTGCCAGTAGAATCCTGCTTAGATTCATCACTGCCAGTAAACTCCTGCTTAGATCCCTCACTGCCAGTAAACTCCTGCTTAGATCCATCCCACAATATAACTTGTGACACATTATCACTGCCAGGTAGGCCAGCACTTTCTTCCGAGGCTCTTGCTGCAACAAGTGATTTAAGTGAGGTATTACTAGTGCTGACCTTGTGAGGGACTTATAGGTATGTGGTGTTAAATGATCACACTTAGTGTTAAATGATCACACTTAGTGTTAAATGATCACACTGTGTGTTAAATGATCACACTTAGTGTTAAATGATCACACTTAGTGTTAAATGATCACACTTAGTGTTAAATGATCACACTTAGTGTTAAATGATCACACTTAGTGTTAAATGATCACACTTAGTGTTAAATGATCACACTTAGTGTTAAATGATCACACTTAGTGTTAAATGATCACACTGTGTGTTAAATGATCACACTTAGTGTTAAATGATCACACTTAGTGTTAAATGATCACACTTAGTGTTAAATGATCACACTTAGTGTTAAATGATCACACTTAGTGTTAAATGATCACACTTAGTGTTAAATGATCACACTTAGTGTTAAATGATCACACTGTGTGTTAAATGATCACACTTAGTGTTAAATGATCACACTTAGTGTTAAATGATCACAGTTAGTGTTAAATGATCACACTTAGTGTTAAATGATCACACTTAGTGTTAAATGATCACACTTAGTGTTAAATGATCACACTTAGTGTTAAATGATCACACTTAGTGTTAAATGATCACACTTAGTGTTAAATGATCACACTTAGTGTTAAATGATCACACTGTGTGTTAAATGATCACACTTAGTGTTAAATGATCACACTTAGTGTTAAATGATCACAGTTAGTGTTAAATGATCACACTTAGTGTTAAATGATCACACTTAGTGTTAAATGATCACACTTAGTGTTAAATGATCACACTTAGTGTTAAATGATCACACTTAGTGTTAAATGATCACACTTAGTGTTAAATGATCACACTTAGTGTTAAATGATCACACTTAGTGTTAAATGATCACACTTAGTGTTAAATGATCACACTTAGTGTTAAATGATCACACTGTGTGTTAAATGTGTTAAATGATCACACTTAGTGTTAAATGATCACAGTTAGTGTTAAATGATCACACTTAGTGTTAAATGATCACACTTAGTGTTAAATGATCACACTTAGTGTTAAATGATCACACTTAGTGTTAAATGATCACACTTAGTGTTAAATGATCACACTTAGTGTTAAATGATCACACTTAGTGTTAAATGATCACACTGAGTGTTAGTGTGTTAAATGATCACACTTAGTGTTAAATGATCACAGTTAAAATGATCACACTTAGTGTTAAATGATCACACTTAGTGTTAAATGATCACACTTAGTGTTAAATGATCACACTTAGTGTTAAATGATCACACTTAGTGTTAAATGATCACACTTAGTGTTAAATGATCACACTTAGTGTTAAATGATCACACTTAGTGTTAAATGATCACACTTAGTGTTAAATGATCACACTTAGTGTTAAATGATCACACTGTGTGTTAAATGATCACACTTAGTGTTAAATGATCACACTTAGTGTTAAATGATCACAGTTAGTGTTAAATGATCACACTTAGTGTTAAATGATCACACTTAGTGTTAAATGATCACACTTAGTGTTAAATGATCACACTTAGTGTTAAATGATCACACTTAGTGTTAAATGATCACACTTAGTGTTAAATGATCACACTCAGTGTTAAATGATCACACTCAGTGTTAAATGATCACACTCAGTGTTAAATGATCACACTTAGTGTTAAATGATCACACTCAGTGTTAAATGATCACACTCAGTGTTAAATGATCACACTCAGTGTTAAATGATAACAATGAGTGTTAAATTCCCTTGTTGTTAACAGTAATACACTTCATGTCAGTTAAAAAAGTTAACATAACTACAAAGTCTCATAATCCACTTAGATCCATATATAACTACTTCTTGACATCTAGTAAGACTTCTAGTAACAGTCTCTGGCTCATTTAACATCCTAATATCAAATACAATGTTAATATTACCAATACTAACACTGATACCACACTAAACATGTTATATTAAGAACCTAGGGAGATTTAACACAGCCAAGAATATATACTAACTCTAGGAACTAGGAAGAACTTAATCTAGATAATATATCCATAAGAGAAACTTAATTTAGAATGTATTATAGATTATGAAATTTATTCTAACTATTGTTACATTAACATGATAGTTGGTGTTGTAGCAGCAATATTAACATGATAGTTGGTGTTGTAGCAGCAATATTAACATGATAGTTGGTGTTGTAGCAGCAATATTAACAAGATAGAGCAGCAATATTAACAAGTTGGTGTTGTAGCAGCAATATTAACATGATAGTTGGTGTTGTAGCAGCAATATTAACATGATAGTTGGTGTTGTAGCAGCAATATTAACATGATAGTTGGTGTTGTAGCAGCAATATTAACATGATAGTTGGTGTTGTAGCAGCAATATTAACATGATAGTTGGTGTTGTAGCAGCAATATTAACATGATAGTTGGTGTTGTAGCAGCAATATTAACATGATAGTTGGTGTTGTAGCAGCAATATTAACATGATAGTTGGTGTTGTAGCAGCAATATTAACATGATAGTTGGTGTTGTAGCAGCAATATTAACATGATAGTTGGTGTTGTAGCAGCAATATTAACAAGATAGCTGGTGTTGTAGCAGCAATATTAACATGATAGTTGGTGTTGTAGCAGCAATATTAACATGATAGTTGGTGTTGTAGCAGCAATATTAACAAGATAGCTGGTGTTGTAGCAGCAATATTAACATGATAGTTGGTGTTGTAGCAGCAATATTAACATGATAGTTGGTGTTGTAGCAGCAATATTAACAAGATAGCTGGTGTTGTAGCAGCAATATTAACATGATAGTTGGTGTTGTAGCAGCAATATTAACAAGATAGTTGGTGTGGTAGCAGCAATATTAACAAGATAGCTGGTGTTGTAGCAGCAATATTAACATGATAGTTGGTGTTGTAGCAGCAATATTAACATGATAGTTGGTGTTGTAGCAGCAATATTAACAAGATAGTTGGTGTTGTAGCAGCAATATTAACAAGATAGTTGGTGTTGTAGCAGCAATATTAACATGATAGCTGGTGTGGTAGCAGCAATATTAACATGATAGTTGGTGTTGTAGCAGCAATATTAACAAGATAGCTGGTGTGGTAGCAGCAATATTAACATGATAGTTGGTGTTGTAGCAGCAATATTAACAAGATAGCTGGTGTTGTAGCAGCAATATTAACAAGATAGCTGGTGTTGTAGCAGCAATATTAACATGATAGTTGGTGTTGTAGCAGCAATATTAACAAGATAGTTGGTGTTGTAGCAGCAATATTAACAAGATAGTTGGTGTTGTAGCAGCAATATTAACAAGATAGTTGGTGTTGTAGCAGCAATATTAACATGATAGTTGGTGTTGTAGCAGCAATATTAACAAGATAGTTGGTGTTGTAGCAGCAATATTAACATGATAGCTGGTGTGGTAGCAGCAATATTAACAAGATAGTTGGTGTTGTAGCAGCAATATTAACAAGATAGTTGGTGTTGTAGCAGCAATATTAACATGATAGTTGGTGTTGTAGCAGCAATATTAACATGATAGTTGGTGTTGTAGCAGCAATATTAACATGATAGTTGGTGTTGTAGCAGCAATATTAACATGATAGTTGGTGTTGTAGCAGCAATATTAACAAGATAGTTGGTGTTGTAGCAGCAATATTAACAAGATAGTTGGTGTTGTAGCAGCAATATTAACATGATAGTTGGTGTTGTAGCAGCAATATTAACATGATAGCTGGTGTTGTAGCAGCAATATTAACATGATAGTTGGTGTTGTAGCAGCAATATTAACATGATAGCTGGTGTTGTAGCAGCAATATTAACAAGATAGTTGGTGTTGTAGCAGCAATATTAACATGATAGTTGGTGTTGTAGCAGCAATATTAACATGATAGTTGGTGTTGTAGCAGCAATATTAACATGATAGTTGGTGTTGTAGCAGCAATATTAACATGATAGTTGGTGTTGTAGCAGCAATATTAACATGATAGTTGGTGTTGTAGCAGCAATATTAACAAGATAGTTGGTGTTGTAGCAGCAATATTAACATGATAGTTGGTGTTGTAGCAGCAATATTAACAAGATAGTTGGTGTTGTAGCAGCAATATTAACAAGATAGTTGGTGTTGTAGCAGCAATATTAACAAGATAGTTGGTGTTGTAGCAGCAATATTAACATGATAGTTGGTGTTGTAGCAGCAATATTAACATGATAGTTGGTGTTGTAGCAGCAATATTAACAAGATAGTTGGTGTTGTAGCCAGCAATATTAACATGATAGTTGGTGTTGTAGCAGCAATATTAACAAGATAGTTGGTGTTGTAGCAGCAATATTAACATGATAGCTGGTGTTGTAGCAGCAATATTAACATGATAGCTGGTGTTGTAGCAGCAATATTAACATGATAGTTGGTGTTGTAGCAGCAATATTAACATGATAGTTGGTGTTGTAGCAGCAATATTAACATGATAGTTGGTGTTGTAGCAGCAATATTAACATGATAGTTGGTGTTGTAGCAGCAATATTAACATGATAGTTGGTGTTGTAGCAGCAATATTAACAAGATAGTTGGTGTTGTAGCAGCAATATTAACAAGATAGTTGGTGTTGTAGCAGCAATATTAACATGATAGTTGGTGTTGTAGCAGCAATATTAACATGATAGCTGGTGTTGTAGCAGCAATATTAACATGATAGTTGGTGTTGTAGCAGCAATATTAACATGATAGCTGGTGTTGTAGCAGCAATATTAACAAGATAGTTGGTGTTGTAGCAGCAATATTAACATGATAGTTGGTGTTGTAGCAGCAATATTAACATGATAGTTGGTGTTGTAGCAGCAATATTAACATGATAGTTGGTGTTGTAGCAGCAATATTAACATGATAGTTGGTGTTGTAGCAGCAATATTAACATGATAGTTGGTGTTGTAGCAGCAATATTAACAAGATAGTTGGTGTTGTAGCAGCAATATTAACATGATAGTTGGTGTTGTAGCAGCAATATTAACATGATAGTTGGTGTTGTAGCAGCAATATTAACAAGATAGTTGGTGTTGTAGCAGCAATATTAACAAGATAGTTGGTGTTGTAGCAGCAATATTAACATGATAGTTGGTGTTGTAGCAGCAATATTAACATGATAGTTGGTGTTGTAGCAGCAATATTAACATGATAGTTGGTGTTGTAGCAGCAATATTAACATGATAGTTGGTGTTGTAGCCAGCAATATTAACATGATAGTTGGTGTTGTAGCAGCAATATTAACATGATAGTTGGTGTTGTAGCAGCAATATTAACATGATAGCTGGTGTTGTAGCAGCAATATTAACATGATAGTTGGTGTTGTAGCAGCAATATTAACATGATAGCTGGTGTTGTAGCAGCAATATTAACATGATAGCTGGTGTTGTAGCAGCAATATTAACATGATAGTTGGTGTTGTAGCAGCAATATTAACATGATAGCTGGTGTTGTAGCAGCAATATTAACATGATAGCTGGTGTTGTAGCAGCAATATTAACATGATAGCTGGTGTTGTAGCAGCAATATTAACATGATAGTTGGTGTTGTAGCAGCAATATTAACAAGATAGTTGGTGTTGTAGCAGCAATATTAACATGATAGCTGGTGTTGTAGCAGCAATATTAACATGATAGTTGGTGTTGTAGCAGCAATATTAACATGATAGCTGGTGTTGTAGCAGCAATATTAACATGATAGTTGGTGTTGTAGCAGCAATATTAACATGATAGTTGGTGTTGTAGCAGCAATATTAACAAGATAGCTGGTGTTGTAGCAGCAATATTAACATGATAGTTGGTGTTGTAGCAGCAATATTAACAAGATAGTTGGTGTTGTAGCAGCAATATTAACAAGATAGCTGGTGTTGTAGCAGCAATATTAACATGATAGTTGGTGTTGTAGCAGCAATATTAACATGATAGTTGGTGTTGTAGCAGCAATATTAACATGATAGCTGGTGTGGTAGCAGCAATATTAACATGATAGTTGGTGTTGTAGCAGCAATATTAACAAGATAGCTGGTGTGGTAGCAGCAATATTAACATGATAGTTGGTGTTGTAGCAGCAATATTAACATGATAGTTGGTGTTGTAGCAGCAATATTAACATGATAGTTGGTGTTGTAGCAGCAATATTAACAAGATAGTTGGTGTTGTAGCAGCAATATTAACAAGATAGTTGGTGTTGTAGCAGCAATATTAACATGATAGCTGGTGTGGTAGCAGCAATATTAACAAGATAGTTGGTGTTGTAGCAGCAATATTAACAAGATAGTTGGTGTTGTAGCAGCAATATTAACATGATAGTTGGTGTTGTAGCAGCAATATTAACATGATAGTTGGTGTTGTAGCAGCAATATTAACATGATAGTTGGTGTTGTAGCAGCAATATTAACATGATAGTTGGTGTTGTAGCAGCAATATTAACATGATAGTTGGTGTTGTAGCAGCAATATTAACATGATAGTTGGTGTTGTAGCAGCAATATTAACATGATAGTTGGTGTTGTAGCCAGCAATATTAACAAGATAGTTGGTGTTGTAGCAGCAATATTAACAAGATAGTTGGTGTTGTAGCAGCAATATTAACATGATAGTTGGTGTTGTAGCAGCAATATTAACATGATAGTTGGTGTTGTAGCAGCAATATTAACATGATAGTTGGTGTTGTAGCAGCAATATTAACATGATAGTTGGTGTTGTAGCAGCAATATTAACATGATAGTTGGTGTTGTAGCCAGCAATATTAACGAGATAGTTGGTGTTGTAGCAGCAATATTAACAAGATAGTTGGTGTTGTAGCAGCAATATTAACATGATAGTTGGTGTTGTAGCAGCAATATTAACAAGATAGTTGGTGTTGTAGCAGCAATATTAACATGATAGTTGGTGTTGTAGCAGCAATATTAACAAGATAGTTGGTGTTGTAGCAGCAATATTAACATGATAGTTGGTGTTGTAGCAGCAATATTAACAAGATAGTTGGTGTTGTAGCAGCAATATTAACATGATAGTTGGTGTTGTAGCAGCAATATTAACAAGATAGTTGGTGTTGTAGCAGCAATATTAACATGATAGTTGGTGTTGTAGCAGCAATATTAACAAGATAGTTGGTGTTGTAGCAGCAATATTAACATGATAGTTGGTGTTGTAGCAGCAATATTAACAAGATAGTTGGTGTTGTAGCAGCAATATTAACAAGATAGTTGGTGTTGTAGCAGCAATATTAACAAGATAGTTGGTGTTGTAGCAGCAATATTAACATGATAGTTGGTGTTGTAGCAGCAATATTAACATGATAGTTGGTGTTGTAGCAGCAATATTAACAAGATAGTTGGTGTTGTAGCCAGCAATATTAACATGATAGTTGGTGTTGTAGCAGCAATATTAACAAGATAGTTGGTGTTGTAGCAGCAATATTAACATGATAGCTGGTGTTGTAGCAGCAATATTAACATGATAGCTGGTGTTGTAGCAGCAATATTAACATGATAGTTGGTGTTGTAGCAGCAATATTAACATGATAGCTGGTGTTGTAGCAGCAATATTAACATGATAGTTGGTGTTGTAGCAGCAATATTAACATGATAGCTGGTGTTGTAGCAGCAATATTAACATGATAGTTGGTGTTGTAGCAGCAATATTAACATGATAGCTGGTGTTGTAGCAGCAATATTAACATGATAGCTGGTGTTGTAGCAGCAATATTAACATGATAGTTGGTGTTGTAGCAGCAATATTAACAAGATAGCTGGTGTTGTAGCAGCAATATTAACATGATAGTTGGTGTTGTAGCAGCAATATTAACATGATAGCTGGTGTTGTAGCAGCAATATTAACATGATAGTTGGTGTTGTAGCAGCAATATTAACATGATAGCTGGTGTTGTAGCAGCAATATTAACAACAGTGACAGTAGGTTTAAGGTAACTAACACCCAGGTACCTACTTACTGCTAGGTGATCAGTGACAGTAGGTGTAAGGTAACTAACACCCAGGTACCTACTTGCTGCTAGGTGAACAGTGACAGCAGTTGTAAGGTAACTAACACCCAGGTACCTACTTACTGCTAGGTGAACAGTGACAGCAGTTGTAAGGTGACTAACACCCAGGTACCTACTTACTGCTAGGTGAACAGTGACAATAGGTGTAAAGTAACTAACACCCAGGTACCTACTTACTGTTAGGTGAACAGTGACAGCAGTTGTAAGGTAACTAACACCCAGGTACCTACTTACTGCTAGGTGAACAGTGACAGCAGTTGTAAGGTAACTAACACCCAGGTACCTACTTACTGCTAGGTGAACAGTGACAGCAGGTGTAAGGTAACTAACACCCAGGTACCTACTTACTGCTAGGTGATCAGTGACAGTAGGTGTAAGGTAACTAACACCCAGGTACCTACTTACTGCTAGGTGAACAGTGACAGCAGTTGTAAGGTAACTAACACCCAGGTACCTACTTACTGCTAGGTGAACAGTGACAGCAGTTGTAAGGTGACTAACACCCAGGTACCTACTTACTGCTAGGTGAACAGTGACAATAGGTGTAAAGTAACTAACACCCAGGTACCTACTTACTGCTAGGTGAACAGGGACAGTAGGTGTAAGGTGACTAACACCCAGGTACCTACTTACTGCTAGGTGAACAGGGACAGTAGGTGTAAGGTGACTAACACCCAGGTACCTACTTACTGCTAGGTGAACAGGGACAGTAGGTGTAAGGTGACTAACACCCAGGTACCTACTTACTGCTAGGTGAACACTGACAGTAGGTGTAAGGTGACTAACACCCAGGTACCTACTTACTGCTAGGTGAACAGGGACAGTAGGTGTAAGGTGACTAACACCCAGGTACCTACTTACTGCTAGGTGAACAGTGACAGTAGGTGTAAGGTGGCTAACACCCAGGCACCTACTTACTGCTAGGTGAACAGTGACAGTAGGTGTAAGGTGACTAACACCTAGGTGCCTACTTACTGGTAGGTGAACAGTAACAGTAGGTGTAAGGTGACTAACACCCAGGTACCTACTTACTGCTAAATGAACAGTGACAGTAGGTGTAAGGTGACTAACACCCAGGCACCTACTTACTGCTAGGTGAACAGTAACAGTAGGTGTAAGGTGACTAACACCCAGGTACCTACTTACTGCTAGGTGAACAGTGACAGTAGGTGTAAGGTGACTAACACCCAGGTACCTACTTACTGCTAGGTGAACAGTGACAGTAGGTGTAAGGTGACTAACACCCAGGTACCTACTTACTGCTAGGTGAACAGTGACAGTAGGTGTAAGGTGACTAACACCCAGGCACCTACTTACTGCTAGGTGAACAGGAACAGTAGGTGTAAGGTGACTAACACCCAGGTACCTACTTACTGCTAGGTGAAGAGTGACAGTAGGTGTACGGTGACTAACACCTAGGTGCCTACTTACTGCTAGGTGAACAGTAACAGCAGGTGTAAGGTGACTAACACCCAGGCTCCTACTTACTGCTAGGTGAACAGTGACAGTTGGTGTACGGTGACTAACACCTAGGTGCCTACTTACTGCTAGGTGAACAGTAACAGTAGGTGTAAGGTGACTAACACCCAGGTACCTACTTACTGCTAGGTGAACAGTGACAGCAGGTGTAAGGTAACTAACACCCAGGTACCTACTTACTGCTAGGTGAACAGTAACAGTATGTGTAAGGTGACTAACACCCAGGCACCTACTTACTGCTAGGTGAACAGTGACAGTAGGTGTAAGGTAACTAACACCCAGGTACCTACTTACTGCTGGGTGAACAGTGACAGCAGGTGTAAGGTAACTAACACCGAGGTACCTACTTACTGCTAGGTGAACAGAGACAGCAGGTGTAAGGTAACTAACACCCAGGTACCTACTTACTGCTAGGTGAACAGTAACAGTATGTGTAAGGTGACTAACACCCAGGCACCTACTTACTGCTAGGTGAACAGTGACAGTAGGTGTAAGGTGACTTACACCCAGGTACCTACTTACTGCTAGGTGAACAGTAACAGTAGGTGTAAGGTGACTAACACCCTGGCACCTACTTACTGCTAGGTGAACAGTGACAGTAGGTGTAAGGTGACTAACACCCAGGCACCTACTTTCTGCTAGGTGAACAGTAACAGAAGGTCTAAGGTGACTAACACTCAGGTACCTACTTACTGCTAGGTGAACAGTGAAGGCAGGTGTCTTAAGGGAACACATCCTAATAATTCCACCTGTACCGGGTATCGAACAAAGATTCGGAAATAATACTCTCGAATCGTTCCACAAGGGAGGACAGAATAGACCCACTGTTACAGCTCCTGGTCCGAGGGAAAGATTTCAACTGGGTTACAGTTAGTAGCCTTTGATTGTGTGTAATAGAGTATTAATACCAAATCCTTCCCATTAGAAGCCTGGGTTAACGACACACTTACTCTAACCCATTTTTTACATCCATCTCTTATTTTAATCCACATAATCCTTGAAATAATGGATTTAAATACCCTAGTCTCCTTCCTTACACAGTGGTACGTTACAATGTTAATTTACTGACTATGTTTCGAGCCCTCGTTTATCACATTCAATGCTTACCTAAACACTGGAGTAAATTTTCTATCTAAACCACTTAAACCCGTTTATAAACCAGCTCAGTTGCCGTGGAAAAAACTTAGTGAGACACAAGTTAGTATTATCATGTACCAGTAGGAATAAAAATTATTATTATTATGATTATTATGATAATTATTATTATACAGTATGTCACTGATGACGTCTATTGTCTGTATAAGTTGTTTCAAAATTATTATTATTATTATTGTTATTGTTATTATTATTATTATTATTATTATTATTATTATTATTATTATTATTATCATAATCATCATCATTAGTGGAACACTACTTAGTAGATAACAAAAAATATATGAATATTAAAAGACAATATAATTTGCCGCAGTTTACAACAGACCAACAGACCAACAGATCAACAGACCAACAGCTCAACAGATAAACAGACCAACAGACCAACAGAAAAACAGCTCAACAGATCAACAGATAAACAGATAAACAGACCAACAGACCAACAAATCAACAGATCAACAGAGCAACAGCTCAAAAGACCAACAGACCAACAGACGAACAGACCAATAGACCAACAGACCAACAGCCCAACAGACCAACAGACCAACAGCTCAAGAGACTAACAGACCAACAGCTCAACAGCTCAACAGACCAACAGACCACCAGTCCAACAGATCAACAGACAGTAACTTAACAGAAGTGTATAATCAGTGTTCAGTATTGTACCTCAACAAGTTGTTAACTTGTTCAGTTAATATGAAGGAGGTTTATTGGAAGGTCCTAAGACCAGTTGAATGGTCTTGAAAGGAGTTGAATGGTCTTAAAAGGAGTTGAATGGTCTTAAAAGGAGTTGAATGGTCTTAAAAGGAGTTGAATGGTCTTAAAAGGAGTTGAATGGTCTTAAAAGGAATTGAATGGTCTTAAAAGGAGTTGAATGGTCTTAAAAGGAGTTGAATGCTCTTAAAAGGAGTTGAATGCTCTTAAAAGAAGTTGAATGGTCTTAAAAGGAGTTGAATGGTCTTAGAAGGAATTGAATGGTCTTAAAAGGAGTTGAATGGTCTTAAAAGGAGTTGAATGCTCTTAAAAGAAGTTGAATGGTCTTAAAAGGAGTTGAATGCTCTTAAAAGGAGTTGAATGGTCTTAAAAGGAGTTGAATGCTCTTAAAAGAAGTTGAATGGTCTTAAAAGGAGTTGAATGCTCTTAAAAGAAGTTGAATGGTCTTAAAAGGAGTTGAATGCTCTTAAAAGGAGTTGAATGCTCTTAAAAGAAGTTGAATGGTCTTAAAAGGAGTTGAATGGTCTTAGAAGGAATTGAATGGTCTTAAAAGGAGTTGAATGGTCTTAAAAGGAATTGAATGGTCTTAAAAGGAGTTGAATGGTCTTAAAAGGAATTGAATGGTCTTAAAAGGAGTTGAATGCTCTTAAAAGAAGTTGAATGGTCTTAAAAGGAGTTGAATGGTCTTAGAAGGAGTTGAATGGTCTTAGAAGGAGTTGAATGGTCTTAAAAGAAGTTGAATGGTCTTAAAAGAAGTTGAATCGTCTTAAAAGGAGTTGAATGGTCTTAGAAGGAGTTGAATGGTCTTAAAAGGAGTTGAATGGTCTTAAAAGAAGTTGAATCGTCTTAAAAGGAGTTGAATGGTCTTAAAAGAAGTTGAATGGTCTTAAAAGGAGTTGAATGGTCTTAAAAGAAGTTGAATGGTCTTAAAAGAAGTTGAATGGTCTTAAAAGGAGTTGAATGGTAAAATGGAAGGTGTTGGATAAGATATAAGGAATTGAATGACGCTGAAAGAATAAATATTACCTGGTAGTGTTGCAAGACGAGTTAGTGTTGCAAGATGAGTTAGTGTTGCAAGATGAGTTAGTGTTGCAAGATGAGTTAGTGTTGCAAGACGAGTTAGTGTTGCAAGACGAGTTAGTGTTGCAAGATGAGTTAGTGTTGTAAGATGAGTTAGTGTTGCAAGATGAGTTAGTGTTGCAAGACGAGTTAGTGTTGCAAGATGAGTTAGTGTTGTAAGATGAGTTAGTGTTGCAAGATGAGTTAGTGTTGCAAGATGAGTTAGTGTTGCAAGATGAGTTAGTGTTGCAAGATGAGTTAGTGTTGCAAGATGAGTTAGTGTTGCAAGATGAGTTAGTGTTGCAAGATGAGTTAGTGTTGCAAGACGAGTTAGTGTTGCAAGATGAGTTAGTGTTGCAAGATGAGTTAGTGTTGCAAGATGAGTTAGTGTTGCAAGATGAGTTAGTGTTGCAAGATGAGTTAGTGTTGCAAGACGAGTTAGTGTTGCAAGACGAGTTAGTGTTGCAAGACGAGTTAGTGTTGCAAGACGAGTTAGTGTTGCAAGATGAGTTAGTGTTGCAAGATGAGTTAGTGTTGCAAGATGAGTTAGTGTTGCAAGATGAGTTAGTGTTGCAAGATGAGTTAGTGTTGCAAGATGAGTTAGTGTTGCAAGATGAGTTAGTGTTGCAAGACGAGTTAGTGTTGCAAGACGAGTTAGTGTTGCAAGACGAGTTAGTGTTGCAAGATGAGTTAGTGTTGCAAGATGAGTTAGTGTTGCAAGATGAGTTAGTGTTGCAAGATGAGTTAGTGTTGCAAGACGAGTTAGTGTTGCAAGACGAGTTAGTGTTGCAAGATGAGTTAGTGTTGCAAGATGAGTTAGTGTTGCAAGATGAGTTAGTGTTGCAAGATGAGTTAGTGTTGTAAGATGAGTTAGTGTTGCAAGATGAGTTAGTGTTGCAAGATGAGTTAGTGTTGCAAGATGAGTTAGTGTTGCAAGATGAGTTAGTGTTGCAAGACGAGTTAGTGTTGCAAGACGAGTTAGTGTTGCAAGACGAGTTAGTGTTGCAAGATGAGTTAGTGTTGCAAGATGAGTTAGTGTTGCAAGATGAGTTAGTGTTGCAAGATGAGTTAGTGTTGCAAGATGAGTTAGTGTTGCAAGACGAGTTAGTGTTGCAAGACGAGTTAGTGTTGCAAGACGAGTTAGTGTTGCAAGATGAGTTAGTGTTGCAAGATGAGTTAGTGTTGCAAGATGAGTTAGTGTTGCAAGACGAGTTAGTGTTGCAAGACGAGTTAGTGTTGCAAGACGAGTTAGTGTTGCAAGATGAGTTAGTGTTGCAAGATGAGTTAGTGTTGCAAGATGAGTTAGTGTTGCAAGATGAGTTAGTGTTGCAAGATGAGTTAGTGTTGCAAGATGAGTTAGTGTTGCAAGATGAGTTAGTGTTGCAAGACGAGTTAGTGTTGCAAGACGAGTTAGTGTTGCAAGATGAGTTAGTGTTGCAAGATGAGTTAGTGTTGCAAGATGAGTTAGTGTTGCAAGATGAGTTAGTGTTGCAAGATGAGTTAGTGTTGCAAGATGAGTTAGTGTTGCAAGATGAGTTAGTGTTGCAAGATGAGTTAGTGTTGCAAGACGAGTTAGTGTTGCAAGATGAGTTAGTGTTGCAAGATGAGTTAGTGTTGCAAGATGAGTTAGTGTTGCAAGATGAGTTAGTGTTGCAAGATGAGTTAGTGTTGCAAGATGAGTTAGTGTTGCAAGACGAGTTAGTGTTGCAAGATGAGTTAGTGTTGCAAGACGAGTTAGTGTTGCAAGACGAGTTAGTGTTGCAAGATGAGTTAGTGTTGCAAGATGAGTTAGTGTTGCAAGATGAGTTAGTGTTGCAAGATGAGTTAGTGTTGCAAGATGAGTTAGTGTTGCAAGATGAGTTAGTGTTGCAAGATGAGTTAGTGTTGCAAGATGAGTTAGTGTTGCAAGACGAGTTAGTGTTGCAAGATGAGTTAGTGTTGCAAGACGAGTTAGTGTTGCAAGATGAGTTAGTGTTGCAAGATGAGTTAGTGTTGCAAGATGAGTTAGTGTTGCAAGATGAGTTAGTGTTGCAAGATGAGTTAGTGTTGCAAGATGAGTTAGTGTTGCAAGATGAGTTAGTGTTGCAAGACGAGTTAGTGTTGCAAGACGAGTTAGTGTTGCAAGATGAGTTAGTGTTGTAAGATGAGTTAGTGTTGCAAGATGAGTTAGTGTTGCAAGACGAGTTAGTGTTGCAAGATGAGTTAGTGTTGCAAGATGAGTTAGTGTTGCAAGATGAGTTAGTGTTGCAAGACGAGTTAGTGTTGCAAGATGAGTTAGTGTTGCAAGATGAGTTAGTGTTGCAAGACGAGTTAGTGTTGTAAGATGAGTTAGTGTTGCAAGATGAGTTAGTGTTGCAAGATGAGTTAGTGTTGCAAGACGAGTTAGTGTTGCAAGATGAGTTAGTGTTGCAAGATGAGTTAGTGTTGCAAGATGAGTTAGTGTTGCAAGATGAGTTAGTGTTGCAAGATGAGTTAGTGTTGCAAGACGAGTTAGTGTTGCAAGATGAGTTAGTGTTGCAAGATGAGTTAGTGTTGCAAGATGAGTTAGTGTTGCAAGATGAGTTAGTGTTGCAAGATGAGTTAGTGTTGCAAGATGAGTTAGTGTTGCAAGACGAGTTAGTGTTGCAAGATGAGTTAGTGTTGCAAGATGAGTTAGTGTTGCAAGATGAGTTAGTGTTGCAAGATGAGTTAGTGTTGCAAGATGAGTTAGTGTTGCAAGATGAGTTAGTGTTGCAAGACGAGTTAGTGTTGCAAGACGAGTTAGTGTTGCAAGATGAGTTAGTGTTGCAAGATGAGTTAGTGTTGCAAGATGAGTTAGTGTTGTAAGATGAGTTAGTGTTGCAAGATGAGTTAGTGTTGCAAGACGAGTTAGTGTTGCAAGACGAGTTAGTGTTGCAAGATGAGTTAGTGTTGCAAGATGAGTTAGTGTTGTAAGACGAGTTAGTGTTGCAAGATGAGTTAGTGTTGTAAGATGAGTTAGTGTTGCAAGATGAGTTAGTGTTGTAAGATGAGTTAGTGTTGTAAGATGAGTTAGTGTTGCAAGATGAGTTAGTGTTGCAAGATGAGTTAGTGTTGTAAGATGAGTTAGTGTTGTAATACGAGTTAGTGTTGCAAGATGAGTTAGTGTTGCAAGATGAGTTAGTGTTGTAATACGAGTTAGTGTTGCAAGATGAGTTAGTGTTGCAAGGTGAGTTAGTGTTGCAAGATGAGTTAGTGTTGTAAGATGAGTTAGTGTTGTAATACGAGTTAGTGTTGCAAGATGAGTTAGTGTTGCAAGATGAGTTAGTGTTGTAAGATGAGTTAGTGTTGCAAGATGAGTTAGTGTTGTAAGATGAGTTAGTGTTGCAAGATGAGTTAGTGTTGCAAGATGAGTTAGTGTTGTAATACGAGTTAGTGTTGCAAGATGAGTTAGTGTTGCAAGGTGAGTTAGTGTTGCAAGATGAGTTAGTGTTGTAAGATGAGTTAGTGTTGCAAGATGAGTTAGTGTTGTAATACGAGTTAGTGTTGCAAGATGAGTTAGTGTTGCAAGACGAGTTAGTGTTGCAAGACGAGTTAGTGTTGCAAGATGAGTTAGTGTTGTAAGATGAGTTAGTGTTGTAAGATGAGTTAGTGTTGTAAGATGAGTTAGTGTTGCAAGATGAGTTAGTGTTGCAAGACGAGTTAGTGTTGCAAGACGAGTTAGTGTTGCAAGATGAGTTAGTGTTGTAAGATGAGTTAGTGTTGTAAGATGAGTTAGTGTTGTAAGATGAGTTAGTGTTGCAAGATGAGTTAGTGTTGTAAGATGAGTTAGTGTTGCAAGATGAGTTAGTGTTGCAAGATGAGTTAGTGTTGCAAGACGAGTTAGTGTTGCAAGATGAGTTAGTGTTGCAAGATGAGTTAGTGTTGCAAGACGAGTTAGTGTTGCAAGACGAGTTAGTGTTGCAAGATGAGTTAGTGTTGCAAGATGAGTTAGTGTTGCAAGATGAGTTAGTGTTGCAAGATGAGTTAGTGTTGTAAGATGAGTTAGTGTTGTAAGATGAGTTAGTGTTGTAAGATGAGTTAG
>NC_091390.1:653638-681138 GCF_038502225.1 Cherax quadricarinatus
CAGCCTCAACTGTGGCTAGCCAGGATTCGACCCTACGACACATTGCCTCGCCTCAACAATGTGTCGTGGGATCGAGCTCTGGCCTCCCACAGTTTGGTAAATCATATATATATATATATATATATATATATATATATATATATATATATAATATATATATATATATATATATATATATATATATATATATATATATATATATATATATATATATATATATTACGAACTAGTTTTAATACCATCCTTTATAGGCATAATTACGGATGCTAACAAGGTTGAAAATCTTACATCTGACCTATCTTGAGATGACCCTTAGGAACGTAGATATGTTTTTGTTTAATTTGTAAGGTATGTCTTTCTTCTGGCAACAGTGAACTACAGCACCCAGCAAGGTAGACTTTATCCCCGTGATGCTTCGCCCAGACCTTCGTATTTTTCGGCTATTTTGTGACTCTATAAGCGTTGTCTTTGGGCGAAACATCGTGGTATAAAACGTCGGCCTTGTTGAGTAGACAGATGGCAGCCTGCGAAGCTCTTTTGTCAGTGCTAAACTGGTATAACTACCATGAGCAGGTGTAGGCCAGCAAGTGCAGGCTAGCAGATGCAGGCCAGCTGGTGCAGGCCAGCAAGTGCAGGCCAGCAGGTGCAGGTTAGCAGATGCAGGCCAGCAGGTGCAGGCTAGCAATTGCAGGCTAGCAAGTGCAGGCCAGCAGGTGCAAACCAGCAGGCGTAGGCCAGCAGGTGCAGGCTAGCAAGTGCAGGCCAGTAGGTGCAGGCTAGCAGGTGCAGGCCAGTAGGTGCAGGCTAGCAGGCGCAGACCAGCAGGTGCAGGCTAGCAGGTGCAGGCCAGTAGGTGCAGGCTAGCAGGCGCAGACCAGCAGGTGCAGGCTAGCAGGTGCAGGCCAGTAGGTGCAGGCTAGCAGGCGCAGACCAGCAGGTGCAGGCTAGCAGGTGCAGGCCAGTAGGTGCAGGCTAGCAGGTGCAGGCCAGTAGGTGCAGGCTAGCAGGCGCAGACCAGCAGGTGCAGGCTAGCAGGTGCAGGCCAGTAGGTGCAGGCTAGCAGGCGCAGACCAGCAGGTGCAGGCTAGCAGGTGCAGGCCAGTAGGTGCAGGCTAGCAGGCGCAGACCAGCAGGTGCAGGCTAGCAGGTGCAGGCCAGTAGGTGCAGGCTAGCAGGCGCAGACCAGCAGGTGCAGGCTAGCAGGCGCAGACCAGCAGGTGCAGGCTAGCAGGTGCAGGCCAGTAGGTGCAGGCTAGCAGGCGCAGACCAGCAGGTGCAGGCTAGCAGGTGCAGGCCAGTAGGTGCAGGCCAGCAGCTGCAGGCTAAACATTATACACTTTGCTGTTCTCCGACCAGCTATAACAAGAGAACAGTATATAAGAACATCAACAATCCAGAAAAGGTAAGAGAAAGCCATATTTACCTCTTAAGTTTCGCCCTTTTCTTCTTGAAGGCACGTTTTACCCTTATTAAGATAAACGCAGCCGTTCCAAAACTGACCGACGGCATTCTGCCTTTAGAAGGAGAAGAGGGAGGGTCCGCTTCACCTTCCTTATTCATGATGAAGGTAGATGAGGACGAGGAAGGTCCCAAGAATGGTCAACAGTAGCTAGGGGCCTCAAAATGGGACCACCATGGCCACCAAGAATGTCAGAAGTAACTGGAGGTCTCAGATCAGGACCACCATGGCCATCAAGAAGGCGTTACAGGCAGCTAGGGGCCTCAGATCAGGACCATGGGGGCCTTAGACCAGGACCATGGGGGCCTCAAATCAGGACCACCATGGCCACCAAGAAGGGGTGACAAGTAGCTAGGGGCCTCAGATCAGGACCATGGGGCCTCAAATCAGGACCACCATGGCCATCAAGAAGGGGTTACAAGTAGCTAGGGGCCTCAGATCAGGACCATGGGGGCCTTAGACCATAACCATGGGGCTCTCAGGCCAGGACTACCATGGCCACCAAGAAGGGATCACAAGTAGCTAGGGGCCTCAGACCGGGACCATGGGGGCCTCAGACCACGACCATGGAGGCCTCAGGCCACAATCATCATGGCCACCAAGAACGGGGGTCACCAGTATCCGGAGATCTCAAACAAGGACCTCCATGGCCACTCTACCACCGGGCCCACTCGCTCCCCGGGCCATCATTAAGGACCACCCCCTCTGATCTTCCCCTAACCACTCAGATCTGCCCATCAGCACTCAGAAAACACTCAGAACGCACTCCAGTACCTCTCCAGCAAGAAATATCTGCACACCTTCCGGTCGGTACACAGCTTCAAGGCTTCTTTCTAGTTACGATTTTTACCAACACTTTTTCAATTAAAATATTTGAGATGTTGAAAGCTTTTGGTTAAGCTCTATATACTCGTTTAGAGCACTGATCTCACACCTGCAGAAGCTCTATTCTTGTCTAGAGCTCTGTTCTCACACCTGGGAAAGCTCTATTCTTGTCTAGAACACTGATGTCACACACAGAAAAGCTCTATTCTTGTCTAGAGCACTGATATCACACCTGGGAAAGCTCTTCTCTTCTCTAGAACACTGATGTCACACATAGAAAAGCTCTATTCTTGTCTAGAGCACTGATATCACACCTGGGAAAGCCCTTCTCTTCTCTAGAACACCGATGTCACACCTGGGAAAGCTCTACACCTGTTCAGAACACTGATATCACACTTGCAGAAGCTCTACCCTTGTTCCCGCCTCCGGGGAAGCTCTACCCTGGTGTAGTAGAGCCTAACAGCAGGTTTGTGCCTCCCAATCTGCCAGAAGTCAAAGATTTTCTCTCTTGTCGACACTGTCACCGGGTGAAACAGCGACCAGGCTGCTTTTTTTTGCTCTCAGGACCTGACTGGCACTCGCGACGTTTCCCCCACTCGCTCTCCCTCCCTTGCACGTTTCGTAAAGCACGTTTCAAGCGCTTATAAGCACCGGGAATCCACCTATTCCGATTCAGAAATCAGCTTATGTTTGCAAATTTTGCCAAGCATTTATCCGTACTAGAAATAGCCATAGATTCAACCTAGTTAGCAACATAGCATCACTGCATCTAGGTTACTATCACTGCTAACACTATGTTAGTATACCAGGTATATACACGCAAATACCAGCATATGTCTAGAGAATTTCGTTAGGCATTCACTCGAATCTGTTTTGCATAGGTTTATCGAGTATTTCCGAGTATAATTGAGGGTAGATTTGACATGTCACGAAGGTAGATAGAGCACTAGGTTCCGTGACACGGTGTGGACACGCCAAGGGACCCCGTGTGACACGGTGTGTGGGTTAGAAGTGGGTTAGGAGAGAGAGAGAGGGGCGTGTGTGTCTGCTAGTGTCAGGGCGATACTGTGAGCCAGACCTCCGACTCTCCAACCTTACCAACCTAGCCCGGCCCTCCAACATTACCTCCTCCAACACTCCCTCCTCCAACACTCCCTCCTCCAACACTCCCTCTTCCAACACTCCCTCCTCCAACACTTCCTCCTCCAACACTTCCTCCTCCAACACTCCCTTCTTCAATACTCCCTCCTCCAACACTCCCTCCTACAAAACTCCCTCCTACAAAACTCCCTCCTCCAACACTCCCTCCTCCAACACTACTTCTTCCAATACCCCCTCCTTCAATAATCCCTCCTCCAGCACTCCCTCCATCAATACTCCCTCCTTCAATACTCCCTCCTCCAACACTCCCTCCTCCAACACTCCCTCCTCCAACACTCCCTCCTCCAACACTCCCTCCTCCAACACTCCCTCCTCCAACACTCCCTCCTCCAACACTCCCTCCTCCAACACTACTTCTTCCAATAATCCCTCTTCCAACACTCCCTCCTTCAATACTCCTTCCTCCAACACTCCCTCCTCCAACACTATCTCTTCCAATACTCCCTCCTCCAACACTCCCTCCAACACTCTTTTCCCTCCACCCTCAGCAGGTGTAGTGAGTTAGGTTGTGCAGGGAGTTAGGTTGAGCAGCGAGTTAGATTGTGCAGTGAGTTAGGTTGTGTAGTGACTTAGGTTGTGCAGTGAGTTAGGTTGTGCAGTGAGTTAGGTTGTGTAGTGAGTTAGGTTGTGCAGGGAGTTAGGTTGTGCAGTGAGTTAGGTTGTGCAGTGAGTTAGGTTGTGTAGTGAGTTAGGTTGTGTAGTGAGTTAGGTTGTGCAGGGAGTTAGGTTGTGCAGGGAGTTAGGTTGTGCAGGGAGTTAGGTTGTGCAGGGAGTTAGGTTGTGTAGTGAGTTAGGTTGTGCAGGGAGTTAGGTTGTGCAGGGAGTTAGGTTGTGTAGTGAGTTAGGTTGTGCAGTGAGTTAGGTTGTGTAGTGAGTTAGGTTGTGCAGTGAGTTAGGTTGTGCAGGGAGTTAGGTTGTGCAGGGAGTTAGGTTGTGCAGGGAGTTAGGTTGTGTAGTGAGTTAGGTTGTGTAGTTAGTTAGGTTGAGCAGGGAGTTAGATTGTGCAGTGAGTTAGGTTGTGTAGTGAGTTAGGTTGTGTAGTTAGGTTGTGCAGTGAGTTAGGTTGTGCAGGGAGTTAGGTTGTGCAGGGAGTTAGGTTGTATAGTGAGTTAGGTTGTTTAGTGAGTTAGATTGTGCAGGGAGTTAGGTTGTGCAGTGAGTTAGGTTGTGCAGGGAGTTAGGTTGTGCAGGGAGTTAGGTCGTGTAGTGAGTTAGGTTGTGTAGTGACTTAGGTTGTGCAGTGAGTTAGGTTGTGCAGGGAGTTAGGTTGTGCAGGGACTTAGGTTGTGTAGTGAGTTAGGTTGTGCAGGGAGTTAGGTTGTGTAGTGAGTTAGGTTGTGCAGGGAGTTAAGTTGTGTAGTGAGTTAGGTTGTGCAGGGAGTTAGGTTGTGCAGGGAGTTAGGTTGTGCAGGGAGTTAGGTTGTGCAGGGAGTTAGGTTGTGCAGGGAGTTAGGTTGTGCAGGGAGTTAGGTTGTGCAGGGAGTTAGGTTGTGCAGGGAGTTAGGTTGTGTAGTGAGTTAGGTTGTGCAGGGAGTTAGGTTGTGTAGTGAGTTAGGTTGTGCAGGGAGTTAGGTTGTGCAGGGAGTTAGGTTGTGTAGTGAGTTAGGTTGTGCAGTGAGTTAGGTTGTGTAGTGACTTAGGTTGTGCAGTGAGTTAGGTTGTGCAGTGAGTTAGGTTGTGCAGTGAGTTAGGTTGTGTAGTTAGATTGTGTAGTTAGTTACGTTGTGTAGTTAGTTAGGTTGTGTAGTTAGTCAGGATGTGTAGTTAGTTAGGCTGTGCAGTGATTTTGGTTGTGTAGTGAGTTAGGTTGTGTAGTGAGTTAGGTTGTGCAGTGAATTAGGTTGTGTAGTGAGTTAGGTTGTGTAGTGAGTTAGGTTGTGTAGTGAGTTAGGTTGTGCAGTGAGTTAGGTTGTGTAGTTAGTTAGGTTGTGTAGTTAGATTGTGTAGTTAGTTAGGTTGTGTAGTTAGTTAGGTTGTGTAGTTAGTCAGGATGTGTAGTTAGTTAGGTTCTGTAGTTAATTAGATTGTGTAGTAAGTTAGGTTGTGTAGTTAGTTAGGTTGTGTAGTTAGGTTGTGTAGTTTGTTAGGTAGTGTAGTTAGTCAGGATGTGTAGTTAGTTAGGTTGTGTAGTTAGTTAGGTTGTGTAGTTAGTCAGGATGTGTAGTTAGTTAGGTTGTGTAGTTAGTTAGGTTGTGTAGTTAGGTTGAGTAGTTAGTTAGGTTGTGTAGTGAGTTAGGTTGTGTAGTTAGTTAGGTTGTATAGTTAGTTAGGTTGTGTAGTTAGTCAGGATGTGTAGTTAGTTAGATTGTGTAGTCAGTTAGGTTGTATAGCTAGTTAGGTTGTGTAGTTAGTTAGGTTGTGTAGTTAGTTAGGTTGTATAGTTAGGGTGTGTAGTTAGTCAGGATGTGTAGTTAGTTAGGTTGTGCAGTGAGTTAGGTTATGTAATGAGTTAGGTTGTGCAGTGAATTAGGTTGTGTAGTGAGTTAGGTTGTGCAGTGAGTTAGGTTGTGTAGTGAGTTAGGTTGTGCAGTGAGTTAGGTTGTGTAGTGAGTTAGGTTGTGCAGTGAGTTAGGTTGTGTAGTTAGTTAGATTGTGCAGTGAGTTAGGTTGTGTAGTGACTTAGGTTGTGCAGTGAGTTAGGTTGTGCAGTGAGTTAGGTTGTGCAGTGAGTTAGGTTGTGTAGTGAGTTAGGTTGTGCAGGGAGTTAGGTTGTGTAGTGAGTTAGGTTGTGTAGTGAGTTATGTTGTGCAGTGAGTTAGGTTGTGTAGTTAGTTAGGTTGTGCAGTGAGTTATGTTGTGCAGTGAGTTAGAGTGTAGTTAGTTGTTTATTGTGTACTGAGTTAGGTTGTGTAGTTAGGTTGTGTAGTTAGTTAGATTGTGTAGTGAGTTAGGTTGTGCAGTGAGTTAGGTTATGCAGTGAGTTAGGGTGTAGTTAGTTGGTTGTGTAGTTAGTTAGGTTGGGTAGTGAGTTATGTTGTGCAATGAGTTATGTTGTGTAGTGGGTTAGATTGTGTAGTGAGTTAGGGTGTAGTTAGTTGGTTGTGTAGTTAGTTAGGTTGTGTAGTGAGTTATGTTATGCAGTGAGTTAGGTTGTGTAGTGAGTTAGGGTGTAGTTAGTTGGTTGTGTATTTAGTTAGGTTGGGTAGTGAATTGGGTTATGTAGTTAGTTAGGTTGTGTAGTTAGTTAGATTGTGTAGTTAGTTAGGTTGTGTAGTTAGTTAGGTTGTGTAGTTAGGTTGTGTAGTTTGTTAGTGTAGTTAGTCAGGATGTGTAATTAGGTTGTGTAGTTAGTTAGGTTGAGTAGTTAGTTAGGTTGTGTAGTTAGGTTGTGTAGTTAGTTAGGTTGTGTAGTGAGTTAGGTTGTGTAGTTAGTTTGATTGTGTAGTTAGTTAGGTTGTGTAGTTAGTTAGGTTGTGTATTTAGTTAGGTTGTGTAGTTAGTCAGGATGTGTAGTTAGGTTGTGTAGTCAGTTAGGTTGTATAGTTAGTTAGGTTGTGTAGTTAGTTAGGTTGTGTAGTTAGTTAGGTTGTGTAGTTAGTTAGGTTGTATAGTTAGGGTGTGTAGTTAGTCAGGATGTGTAGTTAGTTAGGTTGTGTAGTGAATTGGGTTGTGTAGTTAGGTTGTGTAGTTTGTCAGGATGTGTAGTTAGTTAGGTTGTGCAGTTAGTTAGATTGTGTAGTGAGTTACGGAGTGTAGTTAGTTAGGTTGTGTAGTTAGTCAGGATTTGTAGTTAGTTAGGTTGTGTAGTTAGTTAGATTGTGTAGTTAGTTACATTGTGTAGTTAGTTAGGTTGTGTAATTAGTTAGGTTGTGTAGTGAGTTAGGTTGTGTAGTTAGTTAGGTTGTTTAGTTAGTTAGATTGTGTAGTTAGCCAGGGTGTGTAGTTAGGTTGTGTAGTTAGTTGTGTTGTGTAGTTAGGTTGTGTAGTTAGTTGTGTTGTGTAGTTAGGTTGTGTAGTTAGTTAGGTTGTGTAGTTAGGTTGTGTAATGAGTTAGGTTGTGTAGTTAGTTAGGTTGTGTAGTTAGTTAGGTTTTGTAGTTAGGTTGTGTAATGACTTAAGCTGTGCAGTTAGTTAGGTTGTGTAGTTAGGTTGTGTAGTCAGGATGTGTAGTCAGGTTGTGTAGTGAGTTAGGTGTAGTTAGTTAGGTTGCGTAGTTAGGTTGTGTAGTCAGGATGTGTAGTTAGTTAGGTTGTGTAGTTAGTTAGGTTTTGTAGTGAGTTATGTTGTGCAGTGAGTTATTTTGTGTAGTTAGGTTGTGTAATGAGTTAGGTTGTGTAGTGAGTTATGTTGTGCAGTGAGTTAGGTTGTGTAGTTAGGTTGTGTAATGAGTTAGGTTGTGTAGTGAATTATGTTGTGTAGTGAGTTGGGTTGTGTAGTGAGTTAGGTTGTGTAGAGAGTTAGGTTGTTTAGTTATGTTGTGTAATGAGTTAGGTTGTGTAGTGAGTTATGTTGTGTAGTGAGTTAAGTTGTGTAGTGAGTTAGGTTGTGTAGTTAGTTAGGTTGTGTAGTTAGTTAGGTTGTATAGTTAGGGTGTGTAGTTAGTCAGGATGTGTAGTTAGGTTGTGTAGTGAATTGGGTTGTGTAGTTAGTTAGGTTGTGTAGTCAGGATGTGTAGTTAGTTAGGTTGTGTAGTTAGTTAGATTGTGTAATTAATTAGGTTTGTAGTTAGTTAGGTTGTGTAGTCAGACAGGATGTGTAGTTAGTTAGGTTGTGTAGTTAGATTGTGTAGTTAGTTAGGTTGTGTAGTTAGTTAGGTTGTGTAGTTAGGTTGTGTAGTTAGTTAGGTTGTGTAGTGAGTTAGGTTGTGTAGTGAGTTAGGTTGTGTAGTTAGTTAGGTTGTGTAGTTAGTCAGGATGTGTAGTTAGTTAGGTTGTGTAGTTAGTTAGATTGTATTGTTAGTTAGGTTGTGTAGTTAGTTAGGTTGTGTAGTTAGATAGGTTGTATAGTTAGTTAGGTTGTGTAGTTATTCAGAATGTGTAGTTAGGTTGTGTAGTGAATTGGGTTGTGTAGTTAGGTTGTGTAGTTTGTTAGGATGTGTAGTTAGTTAGGTTGTGGAGTTAGTTATATTGTGTAGTGAGTTAGGGAGTGTAGTTAGTTAGGTTGTGTAGTTAGTCAGGATTTGTAGTTAGTTAGGTTGTGTAGTTAGTTAGATTGTGCAGTTAGTTACATTGTGTAGTTAGTTAGGTTGTGTAATTAGTTAGGTTGTGTAGTGAGTTAGGTTGTGTAGTTAGTTAGGTTGTGTAGTTAGTTAGGTTGTGTAATTAGCTAGGGTGTGTAGTTAGGTAGTGTAGTTAGGTTGTGTAGTGAGTTAGGTTGTGTAGTTAGTTGTGTTGTGTAGTTAGGTTGTGTAGTTAGGTTGTGTAATGAGTTAGGTTGTGTAGTTAGTTAGGTTTTGTAGTTAGGTTGTGTAATGACTTAAGCTGTGCAGTTAGTTAGGTTGTGTAGTTAGGTTGTGTAGTCAGGATGTTTAGTCAGTTAGGTTGTGTAGTGAGTTAGGTGTAGTTAGTTAGGTTGCGTAGTTAGGTTGTGTAGTCAGGATGTGTAGTTTGTTAGGTTGTGTAGTTAGTTAGGTTTTGTAGTGTGTTATGTTGTGCAGTGAGTTATTTTGTGTAGTTAGGTTGTGTAATGAGTTAGGTTGTGTAGTGAGTTATGTTGTGCAGTGAGTTAGGTTGTGTAGTTAGGTTGTGTAATGAGTTAGGTTGTGTAGTGAATTATGTTGTGTAGTGAGTTGGGTTGTGTAGTGAGTTAGTTTGTGTAGTTAGGTTGTGTAGAGAGTTAGGTTGTTTAGTTATGTTGTGTAATGAGTTAGGTTGTGTAGTGAGTTATGTTGTGTAGTGAGTTGTGTAGTGAGTTAGGTTGTGTAGTTAGTTAGGTTGTGTTCTTAGCTAGGTTGTGTAGAGAGTTAGGTTGTTTAATTATATTGTGTAATGAGTTAGGCTGTGTAGTAGTGATGGAGGGTCAGTCACTGGCCTGACTCTGGCAGTTATGTTGTGTAGTAGTGATGGAGGGTCAGTCACTGGCCTGACTCTGGCAGTTAGGTTGTGTAGTAGTGATGGAGGGTCAGTCACTGGCCTGACTCTGGCAGTTAGGTTGTGTAGTAGTGATGGAGGGTCAGTCTCTGGCCTGACTCTGGCATTTAGGTTGTGTATTAGTGATGGAGGGTCAGTCACTGGCCTGACTCTGGCAGTTAGGTTGTGTAGTAGTGATGGAGGGTCAGTCTCTGGCCTGACTCTGGCAGTTAGGTTGTGTATTAGTGATGGAGGGTCAGTCACTGGCCTGACTCTGGCAGTTAGGTTGTGTATTAGTGATGGAGGGTCAGTCTCTGGCCTGACTCTGGCAGTTAGGTTGTGTATTAGTGATGGAGGGTCAGTCACTGGCCTGACTCTGGCAGTTAGGTTGTGTAGTAGTGATGGAGGTTCAGTCACTGGCCTGACTCTGGCAGTTAGGTTATGTAGTAGTGATGGAGGGTCAGTCACTGGCCTGACTCTGGCAGTTAGGTTATGTAGTAGTGATGGAGGGTCAGTCACTGGCCTGACTCTGGCAGTTAGGTTGTGTAGTAGTGATGGAGGGTCAGTCTCTGGCCTGACTCTGGCATTTAGGTTGTGTATTAGTGATGGAGGGTCAGTCACTGGCCTGACTCTGGCAGTTAGGTTGTGTAGTCAGGATGTGTAGTCAGTTAGGTTGTGTAGTGAGTTAGGTGTAGTTAGTTAGGTTGCGTAGTTAGGTTGTGTAGTCAGGATGTGTAGTTAGTTAGGTTGTGTAGTTAGTTAGGTTTTGTAGTGAGTTATGTTGTGCAGTGAGTTATTTTGTGTAGTTAGGTTGTGTAATGAGTTAGGTTGTGTAGTGAGTTATGTTGTGCAGTGAGTTAGGTTGTGTAGTTAGGTTGTGTAATGAGTTAGGTTGTGTAGTGAATTATGTTGTGTAGTGAGTTGGGTTGTGTAGTGAGTTAGTTTGTGTAGTTAGGTTGTGTAGAGAGTTAGGTTGTTTAGTTATGTTGTGTAATGAGTTAGGTTGTGTAGTGAGTTATGTTGTGTAGTGAGTTGTGTAGTGAGTTAGGTTGTGTAGTTAGTTAGGTTGTGTTCTTAGCTAGGTTGTGTAGAGAGTTAGGTTGTTTAATTATATTGTGTAATGAGTTAGGCTGTGTAGTAGTGATGGAGGGTCAGTCACTGGCCTGACTCTGGCAGTTATGTTGTGTAGTAGTGATGGAGGGTCAGTCACTGGCCTGACTCTGGCAGTTAGGTTGTGTAGTAGTGATGGAGGGTCAGTCACTGGCCTGACTCTGGCAGTTAGGTTGTGTAGTAGTGATGGAGGGTCAGTCTCTGGCCTGACTCTGGCATTTAGGTTGTGTATTAGTGATGGAGGGTCAGTCACTGGCCTGACTCTGGCAGTTAGGTTGTGTAGTAGTGATGGAGGGTCAGTCTCTGGCCTGACTCTGGCAGTTAGGTTGTGTATTAGTGATGGAGGGTCAGTCACTGGCCTGACTCTGGCAGTTAGGTTGTGTATTAGTGATGGAGGGTCAGTCTCTGGCCTGACTCTGGCAGTTAGGTTGTGTATTAGTGATGGAGGGTCAGTCACTGGCCTGACTCTGGCAGTTAGGTTGTGTAGTAGTGATGGAGGTTCAGTCACTGGCCTGACTCTGGCAGTTAGGTTATGTAGTAGTGATGGAGGGTCAGTCACTGGCCTGACTCTGGCAGTTAGGTTATGTAGTAGTGATGGAGGGTCAGTCACTGGCCTGACTCTGGCAGTTAGGTTGTGTAGTAGTGATGGAGGGTCAGTCTCTGGCCTGACTCTGGCATTTAGGTTGTGTATTAGTGATGGAGGGTCAGTCACTGGCCTGACTCTGGCAGTTAGGTTGTGTAGTAGTGATGGAGGGTCAGTCACTGGCCTGACTCTGGCAGTTAGGTTGTGTATTAGTGATGGAGGGTCAGTCACTGGCCTGACTCTGGCAGTTAGGTTGTGTATTAGTGATGGAGGGTCAGTCTCTGGCCTGACTCTGGCAGTTAGGTTGTGTATTAGTGATGGAGGGTCAGTCACTGGCCTGACTCTGGCAGTTAGGTTGTGTAGTAGTGATGGAGGTTCAGTCACTGGCCTGACTCTGGCAGTTAGGTTATGTAGTAGTGATGGAGGGTCAGTCACTGGCCTGACTCTGGCAGTTAGGTTATGTAGTAGTGATGGAGGGTCAGTCACTGGCCTGACTCTGGCAGTTAGGTTATGTAGTAGTGATGGAGGGTCAGTCACTGGCCTGACTCTGGCTTGTATTTTCACCTCTCATCTCCTGCTGTCTCTCTCTCTCCTTCATCAATAAAACACTAAACACCTCTAACAGTCAAATTCGATAAATATCAGATAAGCGAGATAAGCCAATCGGCTTTTAGAACTCTCTGAGCGGTCCACCAATCCGCTTTGAGAACTCCTTCTCTCTCACGAGCGCTCCTCCAATCACCGCTCTTGACGTCATTGCGGCTCTTTTGCTAAAGACTTTAATCGCTAAAGAATCTTTTATTTCTGTCTATGAAAGCTTATTTCGCTATATTTACGGAAGTTAGAGAACTAAAACACGTAAAATAAGAGTCAGGCTCACTGGAGAGCTCTTTTACAAGTCTTTTAAGACTTAAAGTCTGCTAGGAAGGCTGAAATATGAAGTCTTGTATGCTGAGCTGCGGAGTGAACAGAAGTTACAGGAAGAGTTTGATATACAAAATTTTTAATCTGTGGTTCATGGATTTCCTATAGCGTCCATGGGTTCATGGAGTGGTTCATGGACTTCCTGTAGAGTCCGTGGGGTTCAGAGATTGGTTCATGGACGTCCTGTAGAGTCTGAGGGGTTCATATAGTGCTTCATGGACTCCCTGTAGAACCCATGGGGTTCATATAGTGGTTCACGGACTCCTTGTAGAGTCCATGGGGTTCAGATGCTCCAGGTGACCAGGAATAACATATTTAAAGCACTTTTCCTCACCCAGGATTGAACACGTACCCTCCATTGTCAGCCGACAGCGATAGTACATGATTTTAACAATTCTAAACGTCTAAGATATGTTCATAGCGTAAGTAGAAGTATTCGAAATGTGTGTGTGTGTGTGTGTGTGTGTGTGAGAGAGAGAGAGAGAGAGAGAGAGAGAGAGAGATAAATCAGGTGGGAGATGAAAGAGATAATCTCTCACATGTATCTTCACTAGGTGTCCATTCTGTACACACACACACACAACACACACACACACACACACACACACACACACACACACACACACACACACACACACACACACACAAGACCAAATGGAAAGCTATGAGGCAATTTTGGAAGCTGACCCAGAGAGAGCTTTATATGTGAGTGAGCTGAGGATGAGCTGAGGATGAGCTGAGGATGAGCTGAGGACGAGGTGAGGATGAGCTGAGGATGAGCTGAGGACGAGGTGAGGATGAGCTGAGGATGAGCTGAGGATGAGCTGAGGACGAGGTGAGGATGAGCTGAGGATGAGCTGAGGATGAGCTGAGGACGAGGTGAGGATGAGCTGAGGATGAGCTGAGGATAAGCTGAGGATGAGCTGAGGATGAGCTGAGGACGAGCTGAGGATAAGCTGAGGATGAGCTGAGGATGAGCTGAGGATGAGCTGAGGATGAGCTGAGGATGAGCTGAGGATGAGCTGAGGATGAGCTGAGGATAAGCTGAGGATAAGCTGAGGATGAGCTGAGGATGAGCTGAGGATGAGCTGAGGACAAGCTGAGGATGAGCTGAGGATGAGATGAGGATGAGCTGAGGATGAGCTGAGGATGAGATGAGGATGAGCTGAGGATGAGCTGAGGATGAGCTGAGGATGAGCTGAGGATGAGCTGAGGATGAGCTGAGGTTGAGCTGAGGATGAGATGAGGATGAGCTGAGGATGAGCTGAGGATGAGCTGAGGATGAGCTGAGAATGAGCTGAGGATGAGCTGTTCCAACTCTTATTCCCACTGTTGTTCCCACTGTTGTTCCCACTATTGTTCCCACTGCTGTTCCCACTGTTGTTCCCACTGTTGTTCCCACTGTTGTTCCCACTGCTGTTCCCACTGTTGTTACCACTGTTGTTCCCACTATTGTTCCCACTGCTGTTCCCACTGTTGTTCCCACTATTGTTCCCAATGCTGTTCCCACTGTTGTTCCCACTATTGTTCCCACTGTTGTTCCTACTGCTGTTCCCACTGCTGTTCCCACTGTTGTTCCCACTGCTGTTCCCACTGTTGTTCCCACTGTTGTTCCCACTGTTGTTCCCACTGTTGTTCCCACTGTTGTTCCCACTGTTTTTCCCACTGTTGTTCCCACTGCTGTTCCCACTGTTGTTCCCACTGTTGTTCCCACTGTTGTTCCCACTGTTGTTCCCGCTGCTGTTCCCACTGTTGTTCCCACTGTTGTTCCCACTATTGTTCCCACTGCTGTTCCCACTGTTGTTCCCACTATTGTTCCCAATGCTGTTCCCACTGTTGTTCCCACTATTGTTCCCACTGTTGTTCCTACTGCTGTTCCCACTGCTGTTCCCACTGTTGTTCCCACTATTGTTCCCACTGTTGTTCCCATTGCTGTTCCGACTACTGTTCCCACTGCTGTTCCCAGTGCTGTTCCAACTGCTGTTCCCACTGTTGCTCCCACTGCTGTTCCCACCACTGTTCCCACTGCTGTTCCCACTGCTGTTCCAACTACTGTTCCCACTACTGTTCCCACTGCTGTTCCCAGTGTTGTTCCCACTGCTGTTCCCAGTGCTGTTCCAACTGCTGTTCCCACTGTTGCTCCCGCTGCTGTGCCCACTACTGTTCCCACTGCTGTTCCCACTACTGTTCCCACTACTGTTCCCACCACTGTTCCCACTACTGTTCCCACTGCTGTTCCCACTGCTGTTCCCACCACTGTGCCCACTACTATTCCCACTGCTGTTCCCACCACTGTGCCCACTACTGTGCCCACTGCTGTTCCCACTACTGTGCCCACTGCTGTTCCCACCACTGTGCCCACTACTGTGCCCACTGCTGTTCCCACTACTGTGTCCACTACTGTGCCCACTACTGTGCCCACTACTGTGTCCACTGCTGTGTCCACTACTGTGCCCACTACTGTTCCCACTGTTCCCACTGTGTTCCCACCACTGTTCCCACTGCTGTTCCCACCACTGTTCCCACTGCTGTTCCCACCACTGTTCCCACTGCTGTTCCCACTGCTGTTCCCACTGTTCCCACTGCTGTTCCCACTACTGTTCCCACTGCTGTTCCCTACTGTTCCCACTGCTGTTCCCACTACTGTTCCCACTGCTGTTCCCACTACTGTTCCCACTGCTGTTCCCACTACTGTTCCCACTGCTGTTCCCACTGCTGTTCCCACTGTTCCCACTGCTGTTCCCACTGCTGTTCCCACTGCACTGTTCCCACTGCTGTTCCCACTGCTGTTCCCACTACTGTTCCCACTGTGTTCCCACTACTGTTCCCACTGCTGTTCCCACCACTGTTCCCACTGCTGTTCCCACTGCTGTTCCACTGTTTCCCACTACTGTTCCCACTACTGTTCCCACTACTGTTCCCACTGCTGTTCCCACTACTGTTCCCACTACTGTTCCCACTACTGTTCCCACTACTGTTCCCACTGCTGTTCCCACTGTTCCCACTGCTGTTCCCACTACTGTTCCCACTGCTGTTCCCACCACTGTTCCCACTGCTGTTCCCACTGCTGTTCCCACTGCTGTTCCCACTACTGTTCCCACTACTGTTCCCACTACTGTTCCCACTACTGTTCCCACTCCTGTTCCCACTACTGTTCCCACTACTGATCCCACTACTGTTCCCACTGCTGATCCCACTGCTGTTCCCACTACTGTTCCCACTACTGTTCCCACTACTGTTCCCACTGCTGTTCCCACTGCTGTTCCCACTACTGTTCCCACAACTGTGCCCACTGCTGGTCCCACTTCTGTTCCCACTCCTGTTCCCACTGCTGTTCCCACTACTGTTCCCACTACTGTTCCCACTACTGTTCCCACTGCTGTTCCCACTACTGTTCCCACTACTGTTCCCACTACTGTTCCCACTGCTGTTCCCACTGCTGTTCCCACTACTGTTCCCACTACTGTTCCCACTACTGTTCCCACTGCTGTTCCCACTGCTGTTCCCACCACTGTTCCCACTACTGTTCCCACCACTGTTCCCACCACTGTTCCCACTACTGTTCCCACTACTGTTCCCACTACTGTTCCCACCACTGTTCCCACTGCTGTTCCCACTACTGTTCCCACCACTGTTCCCACTGCTGTTCCCACTACTGTTCCCACCACTGTTCCCACTGCTGTTCCCACTACTGTTCCCACCACTGTTCCCACTGCTGTTCCCACTACTGTTCCCACCACTGTTCCCACTACTGTTCCCACCACTGTTCCCACTGCTGTAAATAAATCTGCTGTTAGAACAAGCTTGTTCATCACCCATTGAAAGTTGGCATCCTTCACCAGTGTCACAAGGATGGCATCCTTCACCAGTGTCACAAGGATGGCATCCTTCACCAGTGTCACAATGATGGCATCCTTCACCAGTGTCACAAGGATGGCATCCTTCACCAGTGTCACAATCCTTCACCAGGATGGCATCCTTCACCAGTGTCACAAGGATGGCATCCTTCACCAGTGTCACAAGGATGGCATCCTTCACCAGTGTCACAAGGATGGATGGCATCCTTCACCAGTGTCACAAGGATGGCATCCTTCACCAGTGTCACAAGGATGGCATCCTTCACCAGTGTCACAAGGATGGCATCCTTCACCAGTGTCACTCGGATGGCCTCCGTCACCAGTGTCACAAGGATGGCATCCTTCACCAGTGTCACAAGGATGGCATCCTTCACCAGTGTCACAAGGATGGCATCCTTCACCAGTGTCACAAGGATGGCATCCTTCACCAGTGTCACAAGGATGGCATCCTTCACCAGTGTCACAAGGATGGCATCCTTCACCAGTGTCACAAGGATGGCATCCTTCACCAGTGTCACAAGGATGGCATCCTTCACCAGTGTCACAAGGATGGCATCCTTCACCAGTGTCACAAGGATGGCATCCTTCACCAGTGTCACAAGGATGGCATCCTTCACCAGTGTCACAAGGATGGCATCCTTCACCAGTGTCACAAGGATGGCATCCTTCACCAGTGTCACAAGGATGGCATCCTTCACCAGTGTCACAAGGATGGCATCCTTCACCAGTGTCACAAGGATGGCATCCTTCACCAGTGTCACAAGGATGGCATCCTTCACCAGTGTCACAAGGATGGCATCCTTCACCAGTGTCACAAGGATGGCATCCTTCACCAGTGTCACAAGGATGGCATCCTTCACCAGTGTCACAAGGATGGCATCCTTCACCAGTGTCACAAGGATGGCATCCTTCACCAGTGTCACAAGGATGGCATCCTTCACCAGTGTCACAAGGATGGCATCCTTCACCAGTGTCACAAGGATGGCATCCTTCACCAGTGTCACAAGGATGGCATCCTTCACCAGTGTCACAAGGATGGCATCCTTCACCAGTGTCACAAGGATGGCATCCTTCACCAGTGTCACAAGGATGGCATCCTTCACCAGTGTCACAAGGATGGCATCCTTCACCAGTGTCACAAGGATGGCATCCTTCACCAGTGTCACAAGGATGGCATCCTTCACCAGTGTCACAAGGATGGCATCCTTCACCAGTGTCACATGGATGGCATCCTTCACCAGTGTCACATGGATGGCATCCTTCACCAGTTTCTCAAGGGTGGCGTCCTTCACCAGTGTCACATGGATGGCATCCTTCACCAGTGTCACAAGGATGGCATCCTTCACCAGTGTCACAAGGATGGCATCCTTCACCAGTGTCACAAGGATGGCATCCTTCACCAGTGTCACAAGGATGGCATCCTTCACCAGTGTCACAAGGATGGCATCCTTCACCAGTGTCACAAGGATGGCATCCTTCACCAGTGTCACAAGGATGGCATCCTTCACCAGTGTCACATGGATGGCATCCTTCACCAGTGTCACATGGATGGCATCCTTCACCAGTGTCACAAGGATGGCATCCTTCACCAGTGTCACATGGATGGCATCCTTCACCAGTGTCACAAGGATGGCATCCTTCACCAGTGTCACAAGGATGGCATCCTTCACCAGTGTCACAAGGATGGCATCCTTCACCAGTGTCACAAGGATGGCATCCTTCACCAGTGTCACAAGGATGGCATCCTTCACCAGTGTCACAAGGATGGCATCCTTCACCAGTGTCACAAGGATGGCATCCTTCACCAGTGTCACATGGATGGCATCCTTCACCAGTGTCACATGGATGGCATCCTTCACCAGTGTCACAAGGATGGCATCCTTCACCAGTGTCACATGGATGGCATCCTTCACCAGTGTCACAAGGATGGCATCCTTCACCAGTGTCACAAGGATGGCATCCTTCACCAGTGTCACATGGATGGCATCCATCACCAGTGTCACAAGGATGGCATCCTTCACCAGTGTCACAAGGATGGCATCCTTCACCAGTGTCACAAGGATGGCATCCTTCACCAGTGTCACAAGGATGGCATCCTTCACCAGTGTCACATGGATGGCATCCTTCACCAGTGTCACAAGGATGGCATCCTTCACCAGTGTCACAAGGATGGCATCCTTCACCAGTGTCACAAGGATGGCATCCTTCACCAGTGTCACAAGGATGGCATCCTTCACCAGTGTCACAAGGATGGCATCCTTCACCAGTGTCACAAGGATGGCATCCTTCACCAGTGTCACATGGATGGCATCCTTCACCAGTGTCACAAGGATGGCATCCTTCACCAGTGTCACAAGGATGGCATCCTTCACCAGTGTCACATGGATGGCATCCTTCACCAGTGTCACAAGGATGGCATCCTTCACCAGTGTCACAAGGATGGCATCCTTCACCAGTGTCACAAGGATGGCATCCTTCACCAGTGTCACAAGGATGGCATCCTTCACCAGTGTCACAAGGATGACATCCTTCACCAGTGTCACAAGGATGGCATCCTTCACCAGTGTCACAAGGATGGCATCCTTCACCAGTGTCACAAGGATGGCATCCTTCACCAGTGGCACAAGGATGGCATCCTTCACCAGTGTCACAAGGATGGCATCCTTCACCAGTGTCACAAGGATGGCATCCTTCACCAGTGTCACAAGGATGGCATCCTTCACCAGTGTCACAAGGATGACATCCTTCACCAGTGTCACAAGGATGGCATCCTTCACCAGTGTCACTAACAAGGTTGACACTTCTAGTATTTGTTAACTAAGTATGAGTTGACTATCCTAGTACAGAGTGACTAGCTAGGCCCTGTGGCCTTCTGATAGTTCAGGGGGAGGTTGATAGCTTCTGGGTAGCCTGGGTGGTAGCCTGAGGATAGCCTTAAGGAGGTTACCTCAGTTTCAGAAACACCTAAGACCAACAGACCCTCTCGTGCCTCTGGCTGACTCGCAATATAAATCCTGTTGCCTTCTGATTGTTTAGAGGGAAGCTAGTAGCCTCTGGGTAGCCTAGGGGTAGCCTGGGGGTAGCCTGGGGGTAGCTTGGGGGTAGCCTTGAGGACGTTACCTTAGTTTCAGAAACACTTCAGGCCAACATACCCTCTCGTGCCTCTGACTGACTCGCAATATAAAGGTCCTGTGGCCTTCTGATAGCACAGATGGAGGGTTGGTAGCCTGAAGGAAGTTATTACCCTTTTAAAGACATCTGAAATCAGCAGACCCTCTCGCTCCTCTGGCTGGCTAGCAATGTAGCAGGTCCTGAAGCCTTCTGATATTACAGAGGGAGGATTGGTAGCCTTGGAGTTCGTTCCACTCTTCTACAACTCTACTGCCAGACCAGTACTTCCCTGTATTCTTTCTAAATCTAAATATTTCTAACTTGAAGCCTTTATTGCGAGTCTTGATTAGATCAATTTAGTATATTATTTGTATACCCTTTATTTATTCCTGTCTACCATTATACTCCTCAGTCATATCTTCACTAATTCTACGTTTTTCTTGAGCATGTAGATTCAGGGCCCTCAGTCTATCCTCGTAGGATAGACAGTGCCCCGTGTGTCTCTTCGTAGGATAGACAGTGCCCCGAGTGTCTCTTCGTAGGATAGACAGTGCCCCGTGTGTCTCTTCGTAGGATAGACAGTGCCCCGAGTGTCTCTTCGTAGGATAGACAGTGCCCTCAGTCTATCCTCTTAGGATAGATAGCGTCCTCATTTTATCTTCGTAGGATAGTACCGTCTGTCTATCCTCGTAGGACAGATAGGGCCCTCAGTCTATCTCGTAGGATAGATAGTGTCCCCATGCTATCTTCGTAGGATAGTGCCGTCTGTCTATCCTTGCAGGACAGACAGTGCCCTCAATCTATCCTTGTAGGATAGACAGGGCCCCGCAGTCTATCCTTGTAGGATAGACAGTGCCCTCATTCTATCCTTGTGTGACAGACAGTGCCCTCAATCTATCCTTGTAGGATAGACACGGCCCCTCAGTCTATCCTTGTAGGATAGACAGTGCCCTTAATCTATCCTTGTAGGATAGACACGGCCCCGCAGTCTATCCTTGTAGGATAGACAGTGCCCTCAGTCTATCCTTGTAGGACAGACAGTGCCCTCAATCTATCCTTGTAGGATAGACACGGCCCCGCAGCCTATCCTTGTAAGATAGACTGTGCCCTTAGTCTATCCTTGTAGGACAGACAGTGCCCTCAATCTATCCTTGTATGATAGACACGGCCCCTCAGTCTATCCTTGTAGGATAGACAGTGCCCTCAGTCTATCCTTATATGATAGACACGGCCCCTCAGTCTATCCTTGTAGGATAGACAGTGCCCTCAGTCTATCCTTATATGATAGACACGGCCCCTCAGTCTATCCTCGTAGAATAGACAGGGCCCTCAGTCTATCCTCATAGGGAAGATTTCTGATAAATGGGACCAACTTTGCCATCCTCCTCTGTACGTTTTCCAGAGCAGTTGTATCCATTCTGTAATAGTGACCAGAACTGAGCAGCATAATCTGAGGCCTGACCCCTTGTCTGCACTTAATTAGGCCACTTATACGACCACAAGGCTAACTTATCGAGGTTATACTGTAACATTACAGTGTCCTCGGCAGAATTAATCTGACGATATTTGTTGATGCAGTAGATTTTGGACACCACGGGTTCCAACACTGACCCCTGTGGAACACCGCGGATTCCAACACTGACCCCTGTGGAACACCGCGGGTTCCAACACTGACCCCTGTGGAACACCGCGGATTCCAACACTGACCCCTGTGGAACACCGCGGGTTCCAACACTGACCCCTGTGGAACACCGCGGGTTCCAACACTGACCCCTGTGGAACACCCCGGGTTCCAACACTGACCCCTGTGGAACACCGCGGGTTCCAACACTGACCCCTGTGGAACACCACGGGTTCCAACGCTGACCCCTGTGGAACACCACGGGTTCCAACACTGACCCCTGTGGAACACCACGGGTTCCAACACTGACCCCTGTGGAACACCGCGGGTTCCAACACTGACCCCTGTGGAAAACCGCGGATTCCAACATTGGCCCCTGTGGAACACCGCGGGTTCCAACACTGACCCCTGTGGAACACCGCGGGTTCCAACACTGACCCCTGTGGAACACCGCGGGTTCCAACACTGACCCCTGTGGAACACCGCGGGTTCCAACACTGACCCCTGTGGAACACCGCGGGTTCCAACACTGACCCCTGTGGAACACCGCGGGTTCCAACATTGACCCCTGTGGAACACCGCGGGTTCCAACATTGACCCCTGTGGAACACCGCGGGTTCCAACATTGGCCCCTGTGGAACACCGCGGGTTCCAACATTGGCCCCTGTGGAACACCGCGGGTTCCAACACTGAGCCCAGTGGAACACCATGGGTTCTAACACTGACCCCTGTGGAACACCACGGGTTCCAACACTGACCCCTGTGGAACACCACGGGTTCTAACACTGACCCCAGTGGAACACCATAGGTTCTAACACTGACCCCTGTGGGACCCAATGGGTTCCAACACTGACCCCTGTGGAACACCATAGGTTTCAACACTGATCCCTGTGGAACACCAAGGGTTCCAACATTGGCCCCGGTGGAACACCAGATGCATTTTAAACACTAAGGGTTCCAGCACTGACCCCTGTGGAACACTGTGTTTCAAACACCAAGGAACCCTTCGTACCTCGATCAAGGAGAAAATTTCCCCTCCTATAACAGATGCAGCTACTTTCTTAACCTTTTTGCAGTGTGGAACTCTACCCAAGGTCCCACTGAAGGTCATACATACAACACTGGCCACTGTAGAACACCACTGGTACATCTAGTACATTCCAATATCACCCATGTAAATAGTAGAATGCCTACCTCAGTCACTGTAGATGGTAAGGTTATTGCTCGAAAAGCCGGCTGCAACATACCTGCAATTGAAGAACAGTGTATGATCAGTGTATGAACAGTGTATGAACAGTGGATGAACAGTGTATGAACAGTGTATGAACAGTGTATGAACAGTGGATGAACAGTGGATGAACTGTGTATGAACAGTGTATGAACAGTGGATGAACAGTGGATGAACAGTGGATGAACAGTGGATGAACAGTGTATGAACAGTGTATGAACAGTGTATGAACAGTGTATGAACAGTGTATGAACAGTGTATGAACAGTGGATGAACAGTGGATGAACTGTGTATGAACAGTGTATGAACAGTGTATGAACAGTGTATGAACAGTGGATGAACAGTGGATGATCAGTGTATGAACAGTGGATGAACAGTGGATGATCAGTGTATGAACAGTGGATGAACAGTGTATGAACAATATCCCTTTGTCATTCCTCTGAAGCATTTCCCTTGGCTAACTGGCTGGGTATCTGGCTGGCTGGCTGGCTGGCTGACTGACTGGCTGGCAGGCAAGCAGGCAGGAAGGCAGGCTGGCTGACTGACTGGCTGACTGACTGACTGGCAGGCAGGCAGGCAGGCAGGCAGGGCAGACAGGCAGGCAGGGCAGGCAAGCAGGCAGGCAGGCAGGCAAGCAGGCAGGCAGGCAGGCAGGCAGGCAGGCAGGCAGGCAGGCAGGCAGGCAGGCAGGCTGGCTGACTGACTGCCTGGCTGGTCTCACTGAATTAATGTCACTGTCTTGTCACTCTAAAAATTCTTGTGGTTTCTTGCCACTGCTTCAGAAAAAATAATTTTCGACACGGGGCAAATGAACCAACTCACCAACACACCCTGAAAACATTACATATGAATGGCCCCTCGGGGCTAGTGATCCAGTGGTTCTGAGCTTCGAATACATAGTAGTTACAAGTGGAGAGTGAAGCAGGAAGAGTAGGATGGGAGAAGTCAAACTACAAGACAGGGGACTACACTGCCATGAGGAATTTCCTGTATGATGTTCAGTGGGACAGAGAACTGGAGGGATAAACAGTGAAAGAATTGATGGGATATGTGACAACAAAATGGAACGAAGAGGGGGGGGGGGGGTTCGTACCCAAGAGCAGCAGAAATAACGGGAAGGAAACAACTAGTCTCTTGGTTCACCCAGAGTTATAGAGAGGCTGAAACTAAGTGTGCTTCAGAATGGAAAAAGTATAGAAGACAAAGGATCCAGGAAAATGAGATTAGTCGAAGAACCAGAGATGAGTATGCAGAGGTGTGGAGGGAGGCCCAGTGGCAATACGAGAATGACATAACATCGAAAGCCAAGTCCGACCCAAAGTTGTTGTACATCCACATCAGGAGGAAAACGATAGTCAAGGACCAGGTAATCAGGCTGAGGAAGGAAGGAGGAGAGATCACAAGAAACGACCGTGCAGTATGTGAAGACCTCAACATGAGATTTAAGGAAGTATTTACAGTGGAGACAGAAAGAACTCCAGTAAACCTGATTTTGGTATAGTGCACCAGCACGTGCTGGACACAATACACACACCGAAGAGGAGGTGAAGAGGCTGCTAAGTGAACTTGATACCTCAAAGGTGGTGGGACTGGACATCTCTCTGTGGGTCCTGAGAGAGGGAGCAGAGGCACTGTGTGTACCACTAACAACAATCTTCAACACATCTGTCATAACAGGGCGACTACCTGAGGTGTGGAAGACAGCAAATGTTGTCCCAATCTTTAAGAAAGGAGACAGACAGACAGCATTAAACTACAGACCAGTGTCACTGACATGTATAGTATATAAAGTCATGGAGAAGATTATCAGGAGAAGACTGGCGGAGCACCCAGAAGACTGGTGGAGCACCTAGAAGACTGGTGGAGCACCTAAAAGACTGGTGGATCACCCAGAAGACTGGTGGATCACCCAGAAGACTGGTGGAGCACCTAGAAGACTGGTGAAGTACCTAGAAGACTGGTGAGCACCTAGAAGACTGGTGGAGCACCTAGAAGACTGGTGGAGCGCCTAGAAGACTGGTGGAGCACCTAAAAGACTGGTGGATCACCCAGAAGACTGGTGGATCACCCAGAAGACTGGTGGAGCACCTAGAAGACTGGTGAAGTACCTAGAAGACTGGTGAGCACCTAGAAGACTGGTGGAGCACGTAAAAGACTGGTGGATCACCCAGAAGACTGGTGGATCACCCAGAAGACTGGTGGAGCACCTAGAAGACTGGTGAAGTACCTAGAAGACTGGTGAGCGCCTAGAAGACTGGTGGAGCACCTAAAAGACTGGTGGATCACCCAGAAGACTGGTGGATCACCCAGAAGACTGGTGGAGCACCTAGAAGACTGGTGGAGCACCTAGAAGACTGGTGGAGCACCTAGAAGACTGGTGGAGCACCTAGAAAGAAACGAGCTTATACACGACAACCAGCACGGTTTCAGGGAAGAGATATCGTGTGTCAGAAACCTACTGGAGTTTTATGACAAGGTGACAGCAGTAAGTGAAGAGAGAGAGAGGGATGGGTAGACTGCATTTTCTTGGACTGTAAGAAGACTTTCAACACATTTCTACACAAGAGACTGGTCCAAGAGCTAGAGGACCAGGCAGGAATAAAAAGGAAGGCACTGCAATGGATCAGAGACTACCTGACAGGGAGGCAACAACGACACTGTGGGTTAAATTACATTCTATCCATTTATATTTCTTCCTATCCCATCTTACTCTATCTTATTCTCTATCTCATTCTCCTCCTTCCTATATCGTTCTGTTTCCATTCCATCTCATCTATTTCATCAGAAATTGATTAAGTTCAATTGACTCTTCAACTTACGTTAGATAGAGGCCTGACAAGTTCTACTGAACTTATAACTAAGTTGTGAGTGTTTGGTTGTGGATGTGGATGTAGGTGTGTGGGTATGGATGTGGGTGTGAGGGTGTGGATGTGGGTGTGTGGGTGTGGATGTGGGTGTGTGGGTGTGGATGTGGGTGTGTGGGGGCGGATGTGGGTGTGTGGGGGCGGATGTGGGTGTGAGGGTGTGGATGTGGGTGTCTGGGTGTGGATGTGGGTGTGTGGGTGTGGATGTGGGTGTGTGGATGTGGATATAGGTGTGTGGGTGTGGTTGAGGGTGTGGTTGAGGGTGTTGTCGAGGGTGTAGTTGAGAGTGTGGTTGTGGGTGTGGTTGAGGGTGTGGTTGTGGGTGTGGTTGAGGGTGTGGTTGAGGGTGTGGTTGAGGGTGTGGTTGAGGGTGTGGGCGGCAGTATCCACTCTGGTGACACACCTTTAAGTTGGAAAGCTTATGTACGCGCTTCTGTGTGTGTGTGTGTGTGTGTGTGTGTGTGTGTGTGTGTGTGTTGTGTGTGTTGTGTGTGGTGTGTGTGTGTGTGTGTGTGTGTGTGTGTGTGTGTGTGTGTGTGTGTGTGTGTGTGTGTGTGTGTGTGTGTGTGTCAACATCTTGGTAGACGTTTCGCCTACCAGTAGTTTTATCAATACAAAAACGTAATCTGAAAACTGAAGAAAGATGCCAGTGGAAGATCAAGTAATCAGTCCCCAATTATAGACTTAAAAAATCGGGATCACAGGCAGGATGATCGGTGGTTATATAATGTACACCCTTCTTAAATAACACCCCTGTCATCTATATACAGGAAGGCACTGTATCCTACACTGTAAGATCGCAGTGATATCATACAACACTAGCAGTGCATGTATGATCGTGGTGAATAATACAGAGAATGGAGTTGGACTCTTCTCCAGGCTGAGGGACTGACCACCTTGTTCCAGACCATGGAGTTGAACTCTTCTCCAGGCTGAGGGACTGACCACCTTGTTCCAGACCATGGAGTTGAACTCTTCTCCAGGCTGAGGGACTGACCACCTTGTTCCAGACCATGGAGTTGAACTCTTCTCCAGGCTGAGGGACTGACCACCTTGTTCCAGACCATGGAGTTGAACTCTTCTCCAGGCTGAGGGACTGACCACCTTGTTCCAGACCATGGAGTTGAACTCTTCTCCAGGCTGAGGGACTGACCACCTTATTCCAGACCATGGAGTTGAACTCTTCTCCAGGCTGAGGGACTGACCACCTTGTTCCAGACCATGGAGTTGAACTCTTCTCCAGGCTGAGGGACTGACCACCTTATTCCAGACCATGGAGTTGAACTCTTCTCCAGGCTGAGGGACTGACCACCTTATTCCAGACCATGGAGTTGAACTCTTCTCCAGGCTGAGGGACTGACCACCTTGTTCCAGACCATGGAGTTGAACTCTTCTCCAGGCTGAGGGACTGACCACCTTATTCCAGACCATGGAGTTGAACTCTTCTCCAGGCTGAGGGACTGACCACCTTATTCCAGACCATGGAGTTGAACTCTTCTCCAGGCTGAGGGACTGACCACCTTATTCCAGACCATGGAGTTGAACTCTTCTCCAGGCTGAGGGACTGACCACCTTGTTCCAGACCATGGAGTTGAACTCTTCTCCAGGCTGAGGGACTGACCACCTTATTCCAGACCATGGAGTTGAACTCTTCTCCAGGCTGAGGGACTGACCACCTTATTCCAGACCATGGAGTTGAACTCTTCTCCAGGCTGAGGGACTGACCACCTTGTTCCAGACCATGGAGTTGAACTCTTCTCCAGGCTGAGGGACTGACCACCTTATTCCAGACCATGGAGTTGAACTCTTCTCCAGGCTGAGGGACTGACCACCTTATTCCAGACCATGGAGTTGAACTCTTCTCCAGGCTGAGGGACTGACCACCTTGTTCCAGACCATGGAGTTGAACTCTTCTCCAGGCTGAGGGACTGACCACCTTATTCCAGACCATGGAGTTGAACTCTTCTCCAGGCTGAGGGACTGACCACCTTATTCCAGACCATGGAGTTGAACTCTTCTCCAGGCTGAGGGACTGACCACCTTGTTCCAGACCATGGAGTTGAACTCTTCTCCAGGCTGAGGGACTGACCACCTTGTTCCAGACCATGGAGTTGAACTCTTCTCTAGGCTGAGGGACTGACAACCTTGTTCCAGACCATGGAGTTGAACTCTTCTCCAGGCTGAGGGACTGACCACCTTGTTCCAGACCATGGAGTTGAACTCTTCTCCAGGCTGAGGGACTGACCACCTTGTTCCAGACCATGGAGTTGAACTCTTCTCCAGGCTGAGGGACTGACCACCTTGTTCCAGACCATGGAGTTGAACTCTTCTCCAGGCTGAGGGACTGACCACCTTGTTCCAGACCATGGAGTTGAACTCTTCTCCAGGCTGAGGGACTGACCACCTTATTCCAGACCATGGAGTTGAACTCTTCTCCAGGCTGAGGGACTGACCACCTTGTTCCAGACCATGGAGTTGAACTCTTCTCCAGGCTGAGGGACTGACCACCTTGTTCCAGACCATGGAGTTGAAATCTTCTCCAGGCTGAGGGACTGACCACCTTATTCCAGACCATGGAGTTGAACTCCTCTCCAGGCTGAGGGACTGACCACCTTGTTCCAGACCATGGAGTTGAAATCTTCTCCAGGCTGAGGGACTGACCACCTTATTCCAGACCATGGAGTTGAACTCTTCTCCAGGCTGAGGGACTGACCACCTTGTTCCAGACCATGGAGTTGAACTCTTCTCC
>NC_091390.1:686138-696138 GCF_038502225.1 Cherax quadricarinatus
TTCACACTGACTCACGTTCACTCACGTTCATACTGTCTCACATTCATACTGACTCACGTTCATACTGACTCACATTCATACTGACTCACGTTTACTCACGTTCACTCACGTTCATACTGACTCACGTTCACACTGGCTCACGCTCACTCACGTTCATACTGACTCACTTTCACTCACGTTCATACTGGCTCACGTTCACTCGCATTCATACTGATTCACGTTCATACTGACCCACGTTCACTCACGTTCATACTGACCCACGTTCACTCACGTTCATACTGACTCACGTTCACTCACGTTCATACTGACTCACGTTCACTCACGTTCATACTGACTCACGTTCACTCACGTTCATACTGACCCACGTTCACTCACGTTCATACTGACTCACGTTCACTCACGTTCATACTGACTCACGTTCACTCACGTTCATACTGACTCACGTTCACTCACGTTCATACTGACTCACGTTCATACTGACTCACGTTCACTCACGTTCATACTGACTCACGTTCATACTGACTCACGTTCATACTGACTCACGTTCACACTGACTCACGTTCATACTGACTCACGTTCACACTGACTCACGTTCATACTGACTCACGTTCACTCACGTTCACACTGACTCACGTTCACACTGACTCACGTTCACACTGACTCACGTTCACGTTCACTCACGTTCACACTGACTCACGTTCATACTGACTCACGTTCACTCACGTTCACACTGACTCACGTTCACACTGACTCACGTTCATACTGACTCACGTTCACACTGACTCACGTTCACACTGACTCACGTTCACACTGACTCACGTTCATACTGACTCACGTTCATACTGACTCACGTTCACACTGACTCACGTTCACACTGACTCACGTTCACACTGACTCACGTTCATACTGACTCACGTTCATACTGACTCACGTTCACACTGACTCACGTTCACACTGACTCACGTTCATACTGACTCACGTTCACACTGACTCACGTTCACACTGACTCACGTTCACACTGACTCACGTTCATACTGACTCACGTTCATACTGACTCACGTTCACACTGACTCACGTTCACACTGACTCACGTTCATACTGACTCACGTTCACACTGACTCACGTTCACACTGACTCACGTTCACACTGACTCACGTTCATACTGACTCACGTTCATACTGACTCACGTTCATACTGACTCACGTTCACACTGACTCACGTTCACACTGACTCACGTTCATACTGACTCACGTTCATACTGACTCACGTTCACACTGACTCACGTTCACAATGACTCACGTTCACACTGACTCACGTTCATACTGACTCACGTTCATACTGACTCACGTTCACACTGACTCACGTTCACAATGACTCACGTTCACACTGACTCACGTTCATACTGACTCACGTTCATACTGACTCACGTTCACACTGACTCACGTTCACACTGACTCACGTTCATACTGACTCACGTTCACTCACGTTCACACTGACTCACGTTCACACTGACTCACGTTCACACTGACTCACGTTCATACTGACTCACGTTCACTCACGTTCACACTGACTCACGTTCACACTGACTCACGTTCACACTGACTCACGTTCATACTGACTCACGTTCACACTGACTCACGTTCACACTGACTCACGTTCACACTGACTCACGTTCACACTGACTCACGTTCACACTGACTCACGTTCATACTGACTCACGTTCACACTGACTCACGTTCACACTGACTCACGTTCACACTGACTCACGTTCATACTGACTCACGTTCACACTGACTCACGTTCACACTGACTCACGTTCACACTGACTCACGTTCACACTGACTCACGTTCACACTGACTCACGTTCATACTGACTCACGTTCACACTGACTCACGTTCCCATACACGTTCTTCAGGTAAATCAAGCAATAATCCCACTTAATTTCCCAAATATTCACAGGTAAATCCCCAAATTATTATACGTAAATCCCAAAAATAATCCCAGGTAAATCCAAAAATAATCCCACGTAAATCACCAAATAATCCCAGTAAATTCAATACTAATCACAGCTAAATCCTCATAATAATCGCAGGAAAATCCCCAAAATAATCACAGGTAAATCCCAAAAAGAATCCCAGGTAAATTCTCAAAATAATCACAGGTAAATCCCCAAATTATTATACGTAAATCCCAAAAATAATCCCAGGTAAATCCAAGAATAATCACAAGTAAATCCCAAAAATAATCCCACGTAAATCACCAAATAATCCCAGTAAATTCAATACTAATCCCACGTAAATCACTATCCCACGTAAATCACCAAATAATCCCAGTAAATACAATACTAATCCCACGTAAATCACCAAATAATCCCAGTAAATACAATAATAATCCCACGTAAATCACCAAATAATCCCAGTAAATTCAATAATAATCACAGGTAAATCCCCAAAATAATCACAGGTAAATCCCCAAAATAAACCCAGTAAATCCCCAAAATAATCACAGGTAAATCCCCAAAATAATCTCGGGTAAATCCCAAAATAATTCCAGGTAAATTCCCTCAGGATTTCAGGTGATTAGAAGGTGTAATCCTGACCGCTGCTGCAACACTTCCTGACACTTGTAGCTGTTGTTCCTGAGGGTTTAGCGCTTCCCTACCAACATACTACTACCACTTCTATTACTACTACTTCTGCTTATAATAATAATAATAATAATAATAATAATAATAATAATAATAATAATAATATTAATAATAATAATAATAATAATAATAATAATAACAATATTAATAATAATAATAATAATATTATTATTATTATTATTATTACAATTACTATTATTGTAATTATTATTGAGAGTGTCACTCTCTCTCTCTCTCTCTCTCTCTCTCTCTCTCTCTCTCTCTCTCTCTCTCTCTCTCTAACTCTCTCTCGCTCCCCTCTTTCACACTATTTTATTTCCCCTTTACAGCTTCTTCTCCCCTTGTCCAACAGATAAATCTATCTCTTTCCCCTCTGTTACCCTCACACACACACACACACACACACACACACACACACTCACACACACACACACACACACACTCATACACACACACACACACACACTCACACACACACACACACACACACACTCACTCACACACACACACACACACACACACTCACACACACACACACACACACACACACACACACACACACACACACACACACACACACACACCGATCCCTCTGTTTCCACCCCCCGCACCACAGTTACAGTATTAGAACAGAAGTCGAAGGTTTGGTACACAAATGCAGATGGATTAACGAATAAACATGAGGAATGGCAAGAAAGAATCAATGAGAAGTCCCCAGACATCATAGCAGTTACAGAAACAAAACTCACGGAGACAATAACAGATGCAATCTTCCCACCAGGATACCAGATCATGAGGAAAGACAGAAGGGGCAGAGGGGGAGGTGGGGTTGCTCTGCTAGTAAAAAACAGATGGAAATTCGAGAAAATGGAAGGCATAGATGAGACGGGAGAAAGAGACTACATAGTAGGTACACTTTAGTCTAGAGAGCACAAGGTGGTCATTGCAGTGATGTATAATCCACCACAGAACTGCAGGAGGCCAAGAGAGGAATATGAAGAGAGCAACAGAGCAATGCTGGACACACTTGCTGAGGTGGCAAGAAGAGCTCACTCCAGCAGAGTAAAGTTGCTGGTTATGGGGGATTTCAACCACAGGTAGATTGACTGGGAAAACCTGGAGCCACATGGGGGTCCCGAAACATGGAGAGCCAGGATGTTGGACGTGGTGCTGGAAAACCTCATGCAGCAACATGTTAAGGACACTACCAGAGTGAGAGGGGAGGATGAACCAGCAAGATTGGACCTTGTGTTCACCCTGGGCAGTTCAGACATTGAGGACATCACGTATGAGAGTCCCCTAGGAGCTGGTTCTGTGCTTTGAATACATAGTAGAGTTGCAAGTGGAGAGAATAACAGGAGTTGAATGGGAAAAGCCTGACTATAAAAGAGGGGACTACATAGGGTTGAGGAACTTCCTGCAGGAGGTTCCGTGGGACAGAGAACTGGCAGGAAAGCCAGTAAACGAAATGATGGAATATGTAACAACAAAATGCAAGGAGGCAGTGGAAAGGTTTATTCCCAAGGGCAACAGAAACAATGGGAAGACCAGAACGAGCCCCTGGTTTGCCCGACGGTGTAAGGAGGCAAAAACAAAGTGCAATAGAGAATGGAAAAAGTACAGAAGGCAGAGAACACACGAAAATAGAGAGATCAGTCGCAGAGTCAGGAATGAGTAAGCACAGGTAAGGAGGGAGGCCCAGCGACAGTATGAAAATGACAAAGCATCGAGAATCAAGACTGACCCGAAACTGTTGTATAGCCACATCAGGAGGAAGACAACAGTCAAAGAACAGGTGATCAGATTAAGGACAGAAGGTGGAGAACTCACAAGAAATTATCAGGAGGTATGTGAGGAGCTGAACAGGAGATTTAAGGAAGATTTTCCAGTAGAGACAGAAAGGGCTCTGGGAAGACAACACAGAAGGGAACATCAAGAGGGAATATACCAACAAGTGTTGGATGACATACGAACAACCGAGGAGGTGGTGCAGAAGCTGCTAAGTGACCTTGATACCTCAAAGGCGATGGGACCGGACATCTCCCCATGGGTCCTAAGAGAAGGAGCAGAGATGCTGTGCGTGCCTCTAACCACAATCTTCAACACATCCCTTGAAACTGGGCAACTACCTGAGAAATGGAAGACAGCAAATGTAGTCCCCATATTCAAGAAAGGAAACAGAAATGAGGCACTAAACTACAGACCTATGTCTCTGACATGTATTGTGTGCAAAGTCATGGAGAAGATAATCAGGAGGAGAGTGGTGAAACACCTGGAACGGAACAAGATTATAAATGAAAACCACCATGGGTTCATGGAAGGCAAATCCTGTGTCACGAACCTCCTGGAGTTTTATGACAAGGTAACAGAAGTAAGACACGAGAGAGAGGGGTGGTTTGATTGCGTTTTCCTAGACTGCAGGAAGGCCTTTGACACAGTTCCCCACAAGAGATTAGTGCAGAAGCTGGATGATCAGGCGCATATAACAGGGAGGGCACTGCAATGGATCAGGGAATACCTGACAGGGAGGCAGCAACGAGTCATGGTACGTGAAGAGGTATCACAGTGGGCGCCTGTGACGAGCGGGGTCCCACAGGGGTCAGTTCTAGGACCAGTGCTATTTCTGATATATGTGAACGACATGATGGAAGGAATAGACTCTGAAGTGTCCCTATTCGCAGATGATGTGAAGTTGATGAGAAGAATTAAATTGGATGAGGATGAGGCAGGACTGCAAAGAGACCTGGACAGGCTGGACATATGGTCCAGAAACTGGCTTCTCGAATTCAATCCTGCCAAATGCAAAGTCATGAAGATTGGGGAGGGGCAAAGAAGACCGCAGACAGAGCATAGGCTAGGTGGACAAAGACTACAGACCTCACTCAGGGAGAAAGACCTTGGGGTGACCATAACACCGAGCACATCACCGGAGGCACACATCAACCAAATAACTGCTGCAGCATATGGGCGCCTGGCAAACCTGAGAATAGCGTTCCGATACCTTAATAAGGAATCGTTCAAGACACTGTACACTGTGTATGTTAGGCCCATACTAGAGTATGCAGCACCAGTCTGGAACCCACACCTGGTCAAGCACGTCAAGAAGTTAGAGAAAGTACAAAGGTTTGCAACAAGGCTAGTCCCAGAGCTCAGGGGAATGTCGTACGAGGAAAGGTTGAGGGAAATCGGACTGACGACACTGGAGGACAGAAGGGTCAGGGGAGACATGATAACGACATACAAGATACTGCGGGGGAATAGACAAGGTGGACAGAGATAGGATGTTCCAGAGAGGGGACACAGGGACAAGGGGTCACAACTGGAAGCTGAAGACTCAGACGAGTCACAGGGACGTTAGGAAGTATTTCTTCAGTCATAGAGTCGTCAGGAAGTGGAATAGCCTAGCAAGTGAAGTAGTGGAGGCAGGAACCATACATAGTTTTAAGAAGAGGTATGACAAAACTCAGGAAGCAGAGAGAGAGAGGACCCAGTAGCGATCAGTGAAGAGGCGGGGCCAGGAGTTGAGTCTCGACCCCTGCAACCACAATTACATGAGAGCAATTAGGTGAGTACACACACACACACACACACACACACACACACAAACCTACCAACCTACTAGAGTTTTATGACAAGTTGACAGAAGTAAGACAAGAGAAAGAGGGGTGGATCGACTGCATTTTCTTGGACTGCAAGAAGGTCTTCGACAAAGTTCCTCACAAGAGGTGAGTTGTAGTAGTACAACTAACTCGTCAGACACTGCAACATCATGCAATCTTGATTCTGAGGACATGTACATAACCTTCACGGTTACGACAACTACCACTACAACTAACCCATCTCTTTGGGAAGGACCTACTTCCACTGGGGAATCCCGCCTACCAGTGACTATGTCCTCGTCTGCTACCCGTCCCATTTCCACCTGACGTTACTATATAAGCGTCATGCGCCTTGCTTCTGGTTCAGAATCTCCACGACTACGGTGCTCTTCGCACCTACTGCTAAGTTGAGGGACTGATTACCTCATCTTCTGTACATAGTTCTTCTGTCCTCAAGTTATGTCCTGGAATTTGTATTGATAAAGCCACTGGAGGGCGAAACGTCTACAATAAAGATACCCAGATGTTGCACATGTGTCTTAAGTTCATCACGTGGAACAGATAAGGTGGACAGAGACAGGATGTTCCTGGGAGGGGACACAGAAATGAGGAGACACAGCAACAGGGGGTCACAACAACAAGGGGACACAACAACAAGGGGACACAACAACAAGGGGACACAGCAACAAGGGGTCACAACAACAAGGGGTCACAACAACAAGGGGACACAGCAACAAGGGGACACAGCAACAAGGGGTCACAACAACAAGGGGGCACAACAACAAGGGGACACAACAACATGGGGACACAGCAACAAGGGGACACAACAACAAGGGGTCACAACAACAAGGGGTCACAACAACAAGGGGACACAACAACAAGGGGACACAGCAACAAGGGGTCACAACAACAAGGGGTCACAATAACAAGGGGTCACAACAACAAGGGGACAAAACAACAAGGGGACACAGCAACAAGGGGTCACAACAACAAGGGGTCACAACAACAAGGGGACACAACAACAAGGGGACACAGCAACAAGGGGTCACAACAACAAGGGGTCACAGCAATAAGGGGACACAACAACAAGGGGACACAACAACAAGGGGTCACAACAACAAGGGGACACAGCAACAAGGGGACACAACAACAAGGGGACACAACAACAAGGGGACACAGCAACAAGGGGTCACAACAACAAGGGGACACAGCAACAAGGGGACACAACAACAAGGTGACACAGCAATAAGGGGACACAACAACAAGGGGACACAACAACAAGGGGTCACAACAACAAGGGGACACAGCAACAAGGGGACACAACAACAAGGGGACACAGCAACAAGGGGACACAACAACAAGGGGACACAGCAACAAGGGGTCACAACAACAAGGGGACACAACAACAAGGGGACACAGCAACAAGGGGTCACAACAACAAGGGGTCACAACAACAAGGGGTCACAACAACAAGGGGACACAACAACAAGGGGACACAGCAACAAGGGGTCACAACAACAAGGGGTCACAACAACAAGGGGACACAACAACAAGGGGACACAGCAACAAGGGGACACAGCAACAAGGGGTCACAACAACAAGGGGTCACAACAACAAGGGGACACAACAACAAGGGGACACAGCAACAAGGGGTCACAACAACAAGGGGTCACAACAACAAGGGGTCACAACAACAAGGGGACACAACAACAAGGGGACACAGCAACAAGGGGTCACAACAACAAGGGGTCACAACAACAAGGGGACACAACAAGGGGACACAGCAACAAGGGGACACAGCAACAAGGGGTCACAACAACAAGGGGTCACAACAACAAGGGGACACAACAACAAGGGGACACAGCAACAAGGGGTCACAACAACAAGGGGACACAACAACAAGGGGACACAGCAACAAGGGGTCACAACAACAAGGGGTCACAACAACAAGGGGACACAACAAGAAGGGGACACAACAACAAGGGGTCACAACAACAAGGGGACACAACAACAAGGGGACACAACAACAAGGGGACACAGCAACAAGGGGACACAGCAACAAGGGGTCACAACAACAAGGGGACACAACAACAAGGGGACACAGCAACAAGGGGACACAACAACAAGGGGTCACAGCAACAAGGGGTCACAACAACAAGGGGTCACAACAACAAGGGGACACAACAACAAGGGGACACAGCAACAAGGGGACACAACAACAAGGTGACACAGCAACAAGGGGACACAACAACAAGGTGACACAGCAACAAGGGGACACAACAACAAGGGGACACAACAACAAGGGGACACAACAACAAGGGGACACAACTGGATGGCGAAAACCCAGATGAGCCACAGGAATGTATTGAAGTATTCAGTCACAGAGTTGTCAGGAAGTGGCACACACACACACACACACACACACACACACACACACACACACACACACACACACACACACACACACACACACAAGATGATGGATGTGGTACTGGAGAACCTCATGCATCAACATGTTAGAGACACTACCAGAGAGAGAGGAGAGGATGAACCAGCAAGGTTGGACCTTGTATTCACCATGAGTAGTTCGGACATCGAGGGTATCATGTATGAAAGGCCCCTGGGAGCTAGTGATCATGTGGTTCTGTGCTTCGACTACATAGTTGAGCTCCAAGTGGAGAGAGTAGCAGGAATAGGCTGGGAAAAACCAAACTACAAAAGGGGGAACTACTCAGGCATGAGGAACTTCCTTCAAGACATTCAGTGGGAGAGGGAACTGACAGGAAAACCAGTACAAGAAATGATGGACTATGTAGCAACAAAATGCAAGGAGGCAGAGGAGAGGTTTGTTCCCAAGGGAATCTGAAATAATGGGAAGAACAGAACGAGTCCTTGGTTCACCCAAAGGTGTAGGGAGGCAAAAACTAGGTGTACTAGAGAATGGAAAAGGTACAGAAGACAGAGAACTCAGGAAAATAAAGAAATCAGCCGAAGAGCCAGAAACGAATATGCACAGATAAGAAGGGGGGCTCAGAGACAATATGAAAATGACATAGCATCAAAAGTAAAGACTGACCCGAAGCTGTTGTACAGCCACATCAGGAGGAAAACAACAGTCAAGGACCAGGTAATCAGACTGAGGAAGGGTGATGGGGAGTTCACAAGAAACGACCGAGAGGTTTGTCAGGAGCTCAACACAAGATTTAAAGAGGTATTTACAGTGGAAACCAGTAGGACTCCAAGAAATCAGAACAGGGGGGCACACCAGCAAGTGCTGGATGAGGTACATATAACCAAGGAGGAGGTGAAGAAGCTGCTATGCGAACTTGACACCTCAAAGGCGGTGGGACCAGACATCTCTCCATGGGTCCTTAAAGAGGGAGCAGAGATATTGTGTGAGCCATTAACAAAGATCTTCAACACATCATTTGAAACTGGGCAACTCCCTGAGGTATGGAAAATGGCAAATGTAGTCCCAATTTTTAAAAAGGGAGACAGACATGAGGCACTAAACTACAGACCTGTATCACTAACGTGTATAGTATGCAAGGTCATGGAGAAGATCATCAGGAGGAGAGTGGTGGAGCACCTGGAAAGAAACAAGTGTATAATTGACAACCAGCACGGTTTCAGAGAAGGAAAATCCTGTGTCACAAACCTACTAGAGTTTTATGACAAGGTGACAGAAGTTAGACAAGAGAGAGAGGGGTGGATCGACTGCATATTTTTGGACTGCAAGAAGGCCTTCGACAC
>NC_091390.1:703638-708638 GCF_038502225.1 Cherax quadricarinatus
TTGAAGACTCAGATGAGTCACAGGGATGTTAGGAAGTATTTCTTCAGCCACAGAGTTGTCAGGAAGTGGAATAGTCTGGCAAGTGATGTAGTTTACTTGGAGTATACTTGGAGAGGGTTTTGGGGGCCAACGTCCTCGCGGCCCGGTCTGAGACCAGGCCTCGTGGGGGATCGAGGTCTGATCAACCAGGCTGTTACTGCTGGCCACATGTAAACTGACGTGTGAACCACAGCCCGGCTGATCAGGTTTACCTGGAGTTTACCTGGAGAGAGTTCCGGGGGTCAACGCCCCCGCGGCCCGGTCTGAGACCAGGCAGGATCAATACACAGCTTTAAGAAGAGGCATGACAAAGCTCATGGAGCATGGACAGAGAGGACCCAGTAGCACTCAGTGAAGAGGCGGCGCCAGGAGCTATGACTCGACCCCTGCAACCACAAATAGGTGTGTACTCACACACACACAAACATCATTTAACACACCAGAATGAAGCTAAATTTCCTTGACACTTCCTTCACCACGTCATTCATGCAGTGTGTGAACCACGCCTGACTCAACACTTCTTTCGCTTCTTTCATTTCCTGGTTGAGGGGAAACGAGGGTAAATCTCTTTGAACGCCCATGAGAAGATAGAAGCAAGACAGAGGTATAAAAAATGGTCACAAATGGGTGGAAATTTTGTGTTATGGAGGGGAATATTGGACTCTAGTGGTGTGTGCTGGGCTGTATCTGTCTGAGAGGTGATCACCAAGGTACAAGTGTGAGAGAAAGAGAGACAGTCATACAGAAATATAGAGAGACAGAGAACGAGTGACACAGAGAGAGAGAGAGAGAGGGACATAATGGGTGTGTATGGGTAGGGATTAATGCTGGTGTTAATTGGGTTAATGGGATTAACGGAGTGCAAAAATGTTAAGCTTAATGGTTACTAAGTAAGTTTATTTAGGAACAGGTACAATATATATAAATATATATATATATATATATATATATATATATATATATATATATATATATATATATATATATATATATATATATATATATATATATATATATATATGATTCAAAACCACGTCAGGGGAGACTGGCACGGTCCCCCGATGCTCTAAACCACTCGACCACATATTAACATACTTAACATACGTGAAAATTTACCGACCAGGATAACCCAAGAACGTCTATGTGTGTGATTTCCACTGTGGACCTTCTAATATATATAGTATATTGTAAATTATCATAAAAAATGAATAAGTCTGCATTAAAGGCGGGACTTTCAGCGAGGTTGTCAGTGAGAGTGTCTCTGGGCACCACAGATATCACAAGAGAAATCTGTGTCCATCTGATAGTCAAGAGAGAAGTCCCATGCCTCATCCTGGGGATTTCTTTTGGCACGTCGGCTATTTCCCACCTAGACAGGCTGACCAGGAGAAAAAAGAAACACTTTTTTAGGTATTCACTCCGCTAATGTTTTGCTAAAGGTGTGTTGACACTACACTTCCAGAACTAAGTTATCAACACCTCTTTTTCAGAGTACAGGCACTGTACTTCACACCTCCAGGACTGTAACATCCTTACTCATCCTTCAGAGTACAGGTACTGTACTTCACACCTCCAGGACTGTAACATCCTCACTCATCCTTCAGAGTACAGGTACTGTACTTCCCACCTCCAGAACTGTAACATCCTCACTCATCCTTCAGAGTACAGGTACTGTACTTCCCACCTCCAGAACTGTAACATCCTCACTCATCCTTCAGAGTACAGGTACTGTACTTCCCACCTCCAGGACTGTAACATCCTCACTCATCCTTCAGAGTACAGGTACTGTACTTCCCACCTCCAGGACTGTAACATCCTCACTCATCCTTCAGAGTACAGGTACTGTACTTCCCACCTCCAGGACTGTAACATCCTCACTCATCCTTCAGAGTACAGGTACTGTACTTCCCACCTCCAGGACTGTAACATCCTCACTCATCCTTCAGAGTACAGGTACTGTACTTCCCACCTCCAGAACTGTAACATCCTCCCTCATCCTTCAGAGTACAGGTACTGTACTTCCCACCTCCAGAACTGTAACATCCTCACTCATCCTTCAGAGTACAGGTACTGTACTTCCCACCTCCAGGACTGTAACATCCTCACTCATCCTTCAGAGTACAGGTACTGTACTTCCCACCTCCAGAACTGTAACATCCTCACTCATCCTTCAGAGTACAGGTACTGTACTTCCCACCTCCAGAACTGTAACATCCTCACTCATCCTTCAGAGTACAGGTACTGTACTTCCCACCTCCAGGACTGTAACATCCTCACTCATCCTTCAGAGTACAGGTACTGTACTTCCCACCTCCAGAACTGTAACATCCTCACTCATCCTTCAGAGTACAGGTACTGTACTTCCCACCTCCAGGACTGTAACATCCTCACTCATCCTTCAGAGTACAGGTACTGTACTTCCCACCTCCAGAACTGTAACATCCCCACTCATCCTTCAGAGTACAGGTACTGTACTTCCCACCTCCAGAACTGTAACATCCTCACTCATCCTTCAGAGTACAGATACTGTACTTCCCACCTCCAGAACTGTAACATCCTCACTCATCCTTCAGAGTACAGGTACTGTACTTCCCACCTCCAGGACTGTAACATCCTCACTCATCCTTCAGAGTACAGATACTGTACTTCCCACCTCCAGAACTGTAACATCCTCACTCATCCTTCAGAGTACAGGTACTGTACTTCCCACCTCCAGAACTGTAACATCCTCACTCATCCTTCAGAGTACAGGTACTGTACTTCCCACCTCCACAACTGTAACATCCTCACTCATCCTTCAGAGTACAGGTACTGTACTTCCCACCTCCAGGACTGTAACATCCTCACTCATCCTTCAGAGTACAGGTACTGTACTTCCCACCTCCAGAACTGTAACATCCCCACTCATCCTTCAGAGTACAGGTACTGTACTTCCCACCTCCAGAACTGTAACATCCTCACTCATCCTTCAGAGTACAGATACTGTACTTCCCACCTCCAGAACTGTAACATCCTCACTCATCCTTCAGAGTACAGGTACTGTACTTCCCACCTCCAGGACTGTAACATCCTCACTCATCCTTCAGAGTACAGATACTGTACTTCCCACCTCCAGAACTGTAACATCCTCACTCATCCTTCAGAGTACAGGTACTGTACTTCCCACCTCCAGAACTGTAACATCCTCACTCATCCTTCAGAGTACAGGTACTGTACTTCCCACCTCCAGAACTGTAACATCCTCACTCATCCTTCAGGGTACAGGTACTGTACTTCCCACCTCCAGAACTGTAACATCCTCCCTCATCCTTCAGAGTACAGGTACTGTACTTCCCACCTCCAGAACTGTAACATCCTCACTCATCATTCAGAGTACAGGTACTGTACTTCCCACCTCCAGAACTGTAACATCCTCACTCATCCTTCAGAGTACAGGTACTGTACTTCCCACCTCCAGAACTGTAACATCCTCACTCATCATTCAGAGTACAGGTACTGTACTTCCCACCTCCAGAACTGTAACATCCTCACTCATCCTTCAGAGTACAGGTACTGTACTTCCCACCTCCAGAACTGTAACATCCTCACTCATCCTTCAGAGTACAGGTACTGTACTTCCCACCTCCAGAACTGTAACATCCTCACTCATCCTTCAGAGTACGGGTACTGTACTTCCCACCTCCAGGACTGTAACATCCTCACTCATCCTTCAGAGTACAGGTACTGTACTTCCCACCTCCAGAACTGTAACATCCTCACTCATCCTTCAGAGTACGGGTACTGTACTTCCCACCTCCAGGACTGTAACATCCTCACTCATCCTTCAGAGTACAGGTACTGTACTTCCCACCTCCAGAACTGTAACATCCTCACTCATCCTTCAGAGTACAGGTACTGTACTTCCCACCTCCAGAACTGTAACATCCTCACTCATCCTTCAGAGTACAGGTACTGTACTTCCCACCTCCAGGACTGTAACATCCTCACTCATCCTTCAGAGTACAGGTACTGTACTTCCCACCTCCAGAACTGTAACATCCTCACTCATCCTTCAGAGTGCAGACACTGTACTTCCCACCTCCAGAACTGTAACATCCTCACTCATCCTTCAGAGTACAGATACTGTACTTCCCACCTCCAGAACTGTAACATCCTCACTCATCCTTCAGAGTACAGGTACTGTACTTCCCACCTCCAGAACTGTAACATCCTCACTCATCCTTCAGAGTACAAATACTGTACTTCCCACCTCCAGAACTGTAACACCCAGCTAACGTTCGTGAATCAAGAAATCCACCTCACGTTCGTGAACTTACAAATCCGCCTCACGTTCGTGGACTTACAAATCCGCCTCACGTTCGTGGACTTACAAATCCACCTCACGTTCGTGGACTTACAAATCCACCTCACGTTCGTGGACTTACAAATCCACCTCACGTTCGTGGACTTACAAATCCACCTCACGTTCGTGGATGAGTCGTTCTTGCTTACACTCCCAGAGGGGAAAAATACACGAGGATAAACAAGGTCGTTCTGTGTGTGTGTGTGCTAATTGGGGTCATTTATATGTAAATACATATCTCAATTGACATGCTGATTGGTGCTGACCGCTGTCAGCTGAGTGTGGGGGAGCTTGGAGCTCTATATAGAGTGAAACATGGCTTGATAAAGCTCGACACAGAGTGAAACATGGCTTGATAAAGCTCTACACAGAGTGAAACATGACCTGATAAAGCTCTACACAGAGTGAAACATGAGTTGATAAAGCTCTACACAGAGTGAAACATGACTTGATAAAGCTCTACACAGAGTGAAACATGACTTGATAAAGCTCTACACAGAGTGAAACATGACCTGATAAAGCTCTACACAGAGTGAAACATGACTTGATAAAGCTCTACACAGAGTGAAACATAAGTTGATAAAGCTCTACACAGAGTGAAACATGACCTGATAAAGCT
>NC_091390.1:718638-753638 GCF_038502225.1 Cherax quadricarinatus
CATGTTTCACTCTGTGTAGAGCTTTATCAAGTCATGTTTCACTCTGTGTAGAGCTTTATCAAGTCATGTTTCACTCTGTGTAAAGCTTTATCAAGTCATGTTTCACTCTGTGTAGAGCTTTATCAAGTCATGTTTCACTCTGTGTAGAGCTTTATCAAGTCATGTTTCACTCTGTGTAGAGCTTTATCAAGTCATGTTTCACTCTTCAGTCCTCATATTTCGACAAAGCTCTAAACAGAGCTATATAGAAGTCAATTTAGAGCTCTCCACCTCTATATACTTTCACTACAGAGGATGCAAAGGTGTCGTAAACAAAGGAGCTTTGTACAAAGGTGCTGTCAGCCAGAGTAATTACCAGTGAACTCTGGAAGTGAGGTTATCATGTCAGTCACCTCTGACTGTCCGCTGGTACAGTCACTTCTGACTGTCAGCTGGCACAATCACTTCTGACTGTCAGCTGGTACAGTCACTTCTGACTGTCAGCTGGTGCAATCACTTCTGACTGTCAGCTGGTACAATCACTTCTTACTGTCAGCTGGTACAGTCACTTCTGACTGTCAGCTGGTGCAATCACTTCTGACTGTCAGCTGGTACAGTCACTTCTGACTGTCAGCTGGTGCAGTCACTTCTGACTGTCAGCTGGTGCAGTCACTTCTGACTGTCAGCTGGTGCAATCACTTCTGACTGTCAGCTGGAACAGTCACTTCTGAATGTCAGCTGGTACAGTCACTTCTGACTGACACCTGGTACAGTCACTTCTGTCAGCTGGTACAGTCACTTCTGACTGTCAGCTGGTGCAATCACTTCTGACTGTCAGCTGGTGCAATCACTTCTTACTGTCAGCTGGTACAGTCACTTCTGATTGTCAGCTGGTGCAATCACTTCTGACTGTCAGCTGGTACAGTCACTTCTGACTGTCAGCTGGTGCAATCACTTCTGACTGGCAGCTGGTGCAATCACTTCTGACTGTCAGCTGGTGCAATCACTTCTGACTGTCAGCTGGTACAGTCACTTGTCAGCTGGTACAGTCACTTGTCAGCTGGTACAGTCACTTGTCAGCTGGTACAGTCACTTGTCAGCTGGTACAGTCACTTGTCAGCTGGTACAGTCACTTCTGTCAGCTGGTACAGTCGCTTCTGTCAGCTGGTACAGTCACTTGTCAGCTGGTACAGTCACTTCTGTCAGCTGGTACAGTCACTTCTGTCAGCTGGTACAGTCACTTCAGTCAGCTGGTACAGTCACTTGTCAGCTGGTACAGTCACTTCTGTCAGCTGGTACAGTCACTTGTCAGCTGGTACAGTCACTTGTCAGCTGGTACAGTCACTTCTGTCAGCTGGTACAGTCACTTGTCAGCTGGTACAGTCACTTCTGTCAGCTGGTACAGTCACTTCTGTCAGCTGGTACAGTCACTTCTTTCAGCTGGTACAGTCACTTGTGTCAGCTGGTACAGTCACTTGTCAGCTGGTACAGTCACTTGTCAGCTGGTACAGTCAATTGTCAGCTGGTACAGTCACTTGCCAGCTGGTACAGTCACTTCTGTCAGCTGGTACAGTCACTTGACAGCTGGTACAGTCACTTGTCAGCTGGTACAGTCACTTGTCAGCTGGTACAGTCACTTGTCAGCTGGTACAGTCACTAGTCAGCTGGTACAGTCACTTGTCAGCTGGTACAGTCATTTCTGTCAGCTGGTAGTCACTTGTCAGCTGGTACAGTCACTTGTCAGCTGGTACAGTCACTTCTATCAGCTGGTACAGTCACTTCTGTCAGCTGGTACAGTCACTTGTCAGCTGGTACAGTCACTTGTCAGCTGGTACAGTCACTTCTGTCAGCTGGTACAGTCACTTCTGTCAGCTGGTACAGTCACTTGTCAGCTGGTACAGTCACTTGTCAGCTGGTACAGTCACTTGTCAGCTGGTACAGTCACTTCTGTCAGCTGGTACAGTTACTTGTCAGCTGGTACAGTCACTTGTCAGCTGGTACAGTCACTTGTCAGCTGGTACAGTCACTTTTCAGCTGGTACAGCCACTTGTCAGCTGGTACAATCACTTCTGTCAGCTGGTACAGTCACTTCTGTCAGCTATTACAGTCACTTCTGTCAGCTGGTACAGTCACTTCTGTCAGCTGGTACAGTCACTTGTCAGCTGGTACAGTCACTTGTCAGCTGGTACAGTCACTTGTCAGCTGGTACAGTCACTTGTCAGCTGGTACAGCCACTTGTCAGCTGGTACAGTCACTTGTCAGCTGGTACAGTCACTTCTGTCAGCTGGTACAGTCACTTCTGTCAGCTGGTACAGTCACTTGTCAGCTGGTACAGTCACTTCTGTCAGCTGGTACAGTCACTTGTCAGCTGGTACAGTCACTTCTGTCAGCTGGTACAGTCACTTGTCAGCTGGTACAGTCACTTCTGTCAGCTGGTACAGTTACTTGTCAGCTGGTACAGTCACTTGTCAGCTGGTACAGTCACTTGTCAGCTGGTACAGCCACTTGTCAGCTGGTACAGTCACTTGTCAGCTGGTACAGTCACTTCTGTCAGCTGGTACAGTCACTTCTGTCAGCTGGTACAGTCACTTGTCAGCTGGTACAGTCACTTCTGTCAGCTGGTACAGTCACTTCTGTCAGCTGGAATGAATGCAGAAAAGCGGTTTCTATAGACAAAGAGTGAAGCAGTGAAAGCAGTGATGGCAGCAGTGAAAGCAGTTAAGGAAGCAGTGAAAGCAGTGAAGGCAACAGTGAAAGCAGTGAAGGCAGCAGTGAAAGCAGTGAAGGCAGAAGTGAAGACAACAGTGAAAGCAGTGAAATCAGCAGTGAAAGCAGTGAAGGCAGCAGTGAAAGCAGTGAAGGAAGCAGTGAAGGAACAGTGAAAGCAGTGAAGGCAGCAGTGAAAGCAGTTAAGGAAGCAGTGAAAGCAGTGAAGGCAACAGTGAAAGCAGTGAAGGAAGCAGTGAAGGCAACAGTGAAAGCAGTGAAGGAAGCAGCGAAGGAAGCAGTGAAGGAAGCAGTGGAGGAAGCAGTGAAGGAAGCAGTGAAGGAAGCAGTGAAAGCAGCAGTGAAAGCAGTGAAGGCAACAGTGAAAGCAGTGAAGGCAGCAGTGAAAGCAGTGAAGGAAGCAGTGAAGGCAACAGTGAAAGCAGTGAAGGCAGCAGTGAAAGCAGTGAAGGAAGCAGTGAATGCAACAGTGAAAGCAGTGAAGGAAGCAGTGAAGGAAGCAGTGAAGGAAGCAGTGAAAGCAGTGAAGGCAACAGTGAAAGCAGTGAAGGCAACAGTGAAAGCAGTGAAGGCAACAGTGAAAGCAGTGAAGGCAACAGTATTCCTATCCCTCAGCACTGTATATAATGTTGTAGTGAGAGCGAGAGAGAGAGAGAGAGAGAGAGAGAGAGAGAGAGAGAGAGAGAGAGAGAGAGAGAGAGAGAGAGAGAGAGAGAGAGAGAGAGAGAGAGAGAGGAATAAACATTAGTAAGAGAAGAAAGAGGAGGAGGAAGAGGATGAGGAAGATAAAGAAAGAAGAGAGAGAAGAATATTAAAAATGAAATGGATAAGGGAAAAATGGATGAAAGGGGGAAGCGGGAGAATAAAGAGAGGATTACACTAGGGAGGAGAGAACAAGAATTATTTTATTGTACTGACTGGCTTATATCTTAATTGTTGTTGTTGTGGTTGTTGTTGGTAGTGGTGGCAGTAGTGGTGGTGGTAGTGGTGGTGGTAGTGGTAGTAGTAATGGTAGTGGTGGTGATGGTGTGTCCTTTGTCTCCTACACATCTTCCATTCTCTAGCACACTTTTGGGTGAACCAAGGACTGGTTCTGGTCTTCATTGGGTACGAACCCCTCCTCTTCTTCCTTCCAATTTGTTGTCACATATTCCACCATTTCATTCACTGTTTATCCCACCAGTTCTCTGTCCCACTGAACATCATGCAGGAAATTCCTCATCCCACTGAACTTCATGCAGGAAATTCCTCATGCCAGGGTAGCCCCATCTCTTGTAGTTTGACTTCTCCCATGTGAATGCCATGATGTCTGTGGATACCTCCATGATTATATTCTGTCATTCCTTCCACTTATTTGTTATTTCCTCTGTATTGGTGTATCATATTTCGGTTTCTTTTGCATAGGTGTGTTCTGGAGGGTTTGTGTATGTGTGTGTTGGCACAAGTGCAGGAACCAGGAGCTATGACACGACCCTGCAACTATATATATAGGTTGGTATAAAGGACAACACAAGTACACACGACCACTGCTACGACACCACTACTACGACCACCACAACCACCACTATAATGACCACCACTGCTATCACCACTATTACGACCACCACTTCCACTACTACTAGGGCCACCACTACTGCTACCACTACCACCACTACTACCACCACCACTACTACGACCACCACAACCACCACTACTACTACTACCACCACTACCACGACCACCACAACCACCACTGCTACTACTACCACCACCACTACTACAACCACCACAACCACCACTACTACTACTACCACCACTACTACTACTACTACTACCACGACCACCACGACCACCACTGCTACTACTACCACCACCACCACGACCACCACAACCACCACTGCTACTACTACCACCACCACCACGACCACCACAACCACCACTGCTACTACTACCACGACCACCACGACCACCACAACCACCACAACCACCACAACCACCACTGCTACTACCACCACTACCACCACCACCACGACCACCACGACCACCACAACTACCACCACCACGACCACCACGACCACCACAACCACGACCACCACGACCACCACGACCACCACAACCACCACTGCTACTACTACCACCACTACCACCACTACCACGACCACCACAACCACCACTACTACTACTACCACCACTACCACCACATACTCTCATCTTTAATAATACACATGGGGGTCAGGGACCTCGTAAGGATAATTTGGTCTGGGTAACGAGTCTGGTCTTTCTCTCAGACCATTATCACTTCCACAAACGTTTATACTTGTTGAGTAAGTATTACCTTCATTACTGGTGGTGGTGGGGGTTGGTGGTGGTAGTGGTAGTGATGGTGGTTGTTCTGGTGGTGGTAGTTTTGATGGCAGTTTAGGAGGTAGTGGTGGTGGTAGTGGTGGTGGTGGTAGTGGTGATGGTAGTAGTGGTGGTGGTGGTAATGTTGATGATATTAGTGGTGGTAATGGAGTGGTGATGGTAGTGGTGATGGTAGTGGTCGTGGTAGTGGTGGTAGCAGTGGTATAGGCAAACACACATCTTGCTTGAACAATATAACGACCCTTCACCAAACAGCAATAGTGTTGTAAGCAGCTTTGAAGAACACAACGTCAAGCAAGAACCAAGGAAATCTAAAATGATCCAAACTGATGACCAACAGCAGATTCTCCATGAGAAGCTTAACTCCCTTATTACTGTAACTAACTTTAGCAATTCCATTCCCCGACTACACCAGTGCATAGATGCCAGAACAACTGTAGGTCAAAAGTCGAACTCTGGACCAGAGATATAGTCTCCACGATACACAACCACTGAAAACTTCAAATATCACTAAGTTCACACAACAACCACTGTCAAAAACGAGTAAAATTCTAAATTTTTTTGCAATTTCTCACATTATCTACTTTCCACATACCAAGCGTTCTCGTGAGAAATCACGAAAGCGCTTGGAATTTCACTAATTTTTCACAGTGGTTGTTCTGCATATTCCAATATTACCTGTTTACTGTCATCTTATCGCATCACTAAGTCTAAATAATGCTTTGTGAAGAGTTACATATGAGAAGTATGTCCAGTTCATCAACGAAAACATTACCAAAAACTGTTTATGTTACACTAGCTGAGAAGAACATCATTTTCCCAGACATAGCAGAGAGAAGGTGTTGCTTCTGTGAGGAACAGTGAGAGAGAGAGAGAGAGAGAGAGAGAAGGCCAGCAGATACAATGTCATGTGACCAGCTTAACACTAGCACCAGTAGTGAAGCAAGCTACCAGGTAGTTTACACAGAGCTAACAGCCAATCAAAAGTCTCCAACAAACACATACATATGTACATACATAACCTAATATAATAAGTCACATACCCACACACCCCCTACTCTTTCTAAAGCCTCCTTGTTCATCTGCTGTCCTACTCTCTGTCTTACTCTTAATTCTTTCAGTAATAACTACACCATACACTTTACCAGGTATACTCAACAGACTTATCCCCCTATAATTTTTGCACTCTCTTTTGTCCCCTTTGCCTTTATACAAAGGAACTATGCATGCTCTCTGCCAATCCCTAGGTACCTTACCCTCTTCCATACATTTATTAAATAATTGCACCAACCACTCCAAAACTATATCCCCACCTGCTTTTAACATTTCTATCTTTATCCCATCAATCCCGGCTGCCTTACCCCCTTTCATTTTACCTACTGCCTCACGAACTTCCCCCACACTCACAACTGGCTCTTCCTCACTCCTACAAGATGTTATTCCTCCTTGCCCTATACACGAAATCACAGCTTCCCTATCTTCATCAACATTTAACAATTACTCAAAATATTCCCTCCATCTTCCCAATACCTCTAACTCTCCATTTAATAACTCTCCTCTCCTATTTTTAACTGACAAATCCATTTGTTCTCTAGGCTTTCTTAACTTGTTAATCTCACTCCAAAACTTTTTCTTATTTTCAACAAAATTTGTTGATAACATCTCACCCACTCTCTCATTTGCTCTCTTTTTACATTGCATCACCACTCTGTTAATCTCTCTCTTTTTCTCCATATACTCTTCCCTCCTTGCATCACTTCTACTTTGTAAAAACTTCTCATATGCTAACTTTTTCTCCCTTACTACTCTCTTTACATCATCATTCCACCAATCGCTCCTCTTCCCTCCCGCACCCACTTTCCTGTAACCACAAACTTCTGCTGAACACTCTAACACTACATTTTTAAACCTACCCCATACCTCTTCGACCCCATTGCCTATGCTCTCATTAGCCCATCTATCCTCCAATAGCTGTTTATATCTTTCCCTAACTGCCTCCTCTTTTAGTTTATAAACCTTCACCTCTCTCTTCCCTGATGCTTCTATTCTTCTTGTATCCCATCTACCTTTTACTCTCAGTGTAGCTACAACTAGAAAGTGATCTGATATATCTGTGGCCCCTCTATAAACATGTACATCCTGAAGTCTACTCAACAGTCTTTTATCTACCAATACATAATCCAACAAACTACTGTCATTTCGCCCTACATCATATCTTGTATACTTATTTATCCTCTTTTTCTTAAAATATGAATTACCTATAACTAAACCCCTTTCTATACAAAGTTCAATCAAAGGGCTCCCATTATCATTTACACCTGGCACCCCAAACTTACCTACCACACCCTCTCTAAAAGTTTCTCCTACTTTAGCATTCAGGTCCCCTACCACAATTACTCTCTCACTTGGTTCAAAGGCTCCTATACATTCACTTAACATCTCCCAAAATCTCTCTCTCTCCTCTGCATTCCTCTCTTCTCCAGATGCATACACGCTTATTATGACACACTTATCGCATCCAACCCTTATTTTAATTCTCTCTCTCTCTCTCTCTCTCTCTCTCTCTCTCTCTCTCTCTCTCTCTCTCTCTCTCTCTCTCTCTCTCTCTCTCTCTCACACACACACTCTCTCTCTCTCTCTCTCTCTCTCTCCCTATATATATATATATATATATATATATATATATATATATATATATATATATATATATATATATATATATATATATGCAAAACAACCACTGTGAAAGAATAGAGAAGCTCCAAGCGCTTTCGTGACTACTCACATTATCAAGGAACAATGAAAGTAAAGCATCAAAGGAAGGTATATAAAGGGGTAGCTCACACCTCACTATCAGATCCCACAACAAAGCAACACCTGACGCGAGACAGCAGGCCCGCCGGCCCAACTAGACAGGCCCTTCATACAACCCACCAACAAACTATTTTACCCAAGAAATAAGAAATTTAAAAAATTATTATTTGTCCAGTGTATTATTAAATTCTTCCCAAATTCTATTAATTATAAATGGATCTAATTTATATAAACCAAAGGAAATATTCATATTATTGTCAAAACTGCTTTTTATGAAACAAGATTCAATTATATTCCTGTCGACCATGGACTTGCTTGATACTACTTTCTCAACTTTTTGAAAATCAATTGGATGGTTAAAACCTCTTACATGAATAAATAGAGCATTGGAATCTTGTCCAGTTCTAATGCTATATTTATGTTGTTTTAATCTTAGTTCGAGAATTTTACCAGTTTGACCGTAATAAACTTTATCGCAAATTTTACAAGGAATCTTATAGACACATCCATCAGCATTTTGGGGGGAATTCTTTATCAAAAGTTTTTTTACTGTATCAAGATTTTTGAATACAACTTTAATATTAAAAGTCTTAAGAAGAGAAAGCATATCAACCAAGTTTTCGTGGTAAGGGAGAACCAACATATTTTTAGTTGAATAAGGCTGGTTGTCCCTTTTTGGATTGTAAAAAGTATTTCTAGCAACTTTAAAAGATTTATCAATTACATTTCTTGGGTATTTTAAATCATTACCTATTTCATAAATTTTGGATATTTCCTCATCTATGAACTCTGGACTAATCTCTTAGATGATAATCTCTAGTTGGGCCGGCGGGCCTGCTGTCGCGCGTCAGGTGTTGCTTTGTTGTGGGATCTGATAGTGAGGTGTGGGCTACCCCTTTATATACCTTCCTTTGATGCTTTACTTTCATTGTTCCTTGATAATGTGAGTAGTCACGAAAGCGCTTGGAACTTCTCTATTCTTTCACAGTGGTTGTTTTGCATATATCTATATATATATATATATATATATATATATATAAATTTATATATATATATATATATATATATATATATATATATATATATATATATATATATATATATATATACATATGTGTGTGTGTGTGTGTGTGTGTGTGTGTGTGTGTGTGTGTGTGTGTGTGTGTGTGTGTGTGTGTGTGTACAAAACAAGTTTTGTAGGTACGAGACACAAAACTGTGGTCGACTAAACTTGAGGTAAGTCTGTGGTGTTCCGTGGCTTGGATGGTAGCGCACTCAACTCACACACTGAGCTGCGAGGTTCGATCCCTGGTAAGGGTGCAAACATTGGAGCTTGTTTCCTTGAGATACCTGCTGTTACTGTTCACCTAGTAGTAAGTAGGTACCTGGACGTTAGGTGACTGGTGTGGGTAGCATCCTGGGTTCAAAATTAACCTAAGTTGTGGGAAATCCTCTACATAACCAGGAACTTTCTATATAGTATGTCATAGGTGTGAGCTATGGTCTGTATAAGTTGTACCATGTAGATATAAATATTATTATTATTATTATTATTATTATTATTATTATTATTATTATTATTATTATTATTGCTCCAGTCGTTGGGTTAATTAGAGGAGAATATTCAATAAGTCAATGTAACATTGTAACATTGAGGTAAAAGATTGATAATTAGGACAGGGAATCAATTATTGAGACAAGGTATACAGGGCTGTAATTATTGGGTATCCCTCTGGGTTTAGTGTTGGAGAATGGTGGTAGTATCCCTGTGTTTACTGTAGGAGCGTGGCAGTGGTATCCCTGTGTTTACTGTAGGAGAGTGGTAGTGGTATCCCTGTGTTTACTGTAGGACAATTGTAGTGTTATCCCTGTGTTTACTGTAGGAGAATGGTAGTGGTATCCCTGTGTTTACTGTAGGAGAATGGTAGTGGTATCCCTGTGTTTACTGTAGGAGAATAGTAGTGGTATCCCTGTGTTTACTGTAGGAGAATTGTAGTGGTATCCCTGTGTTTACTGTAGGAGAATGGTAGTGGTATACCTGTGTTTACTGTAGGAGAAAAGTAGTGGTATCCCTGTGTTTACTGTAGGAGAATAGTAGTGGTATCCCTGTGTTTACTGTAGGACAATTGTAGTGTTATCCCTGTGTTTACTGTAGGAGAATGGTAGTGGTATCCCTGTGTTTACTGTAGGAGAATGGTAGTGGTATCCCTGTGTTTACTGTAGGAGAATAGTAGTGGTATCCCTGTGTTTACTGTAGGAGAATTGTAGTGGTATCCCTGGGTTTACTGTAGGAGAATGGTAGTGGTATACCTGTGTTTACTGTAGGAGAAAAGTAGTGGTATCCCTGTGTTTACTGTAGGAGAATAGTAGTGGTATCCCTGTGTTTACTGTAGGAGAATTGTAGTGGTATCCCTGTGTTTACTGTAGGAAAATGGTAGTGGTATCCCTGTGTTTACTGTAGGAGAATGATAGTGGTATCCCTGTGCTTACTGTAGGAGAATGGTAGTGGTATCCCTGTGTTTACTGTAGGAGAGTGGTAGTGGTATCCCTGTGTTTACTGTAGGACAATTGTAGTGTTATCCCTGTGTTTACTGTAGGAGAATGGTAGTGGTATCCCTGTGTTTACTGTAGGAGAATGGTAGTGGTATCCCTGTGTTTACTGTAGGAGAATAGTAGTGGTATCCCTGTGTTTACTGTAGGAGAATTGTAGTGGTATCCCTGTGTTTACTGTAGGAGAATGGTAGTGGTATACCTGTGTTTACTGTAGGAGAATAGTAGTGGTATCCCTGTGTGTACTGTAGGAGAATTGTAGTGGTATCCCTGTGTTTACTGTAGGAGAATAGTAGTGGTATCCCTGTGTTTACTGTAGGAGAATAGTAGTGGTATCCCTGTGTGTACTGTAGGAGAATTGTAGTGGTATCCCTGTGTTTACTGTAGGAGAATGGTAGTGGTATCCCTGTGTTTACTGTAGGAGAATGATAGTGGTATCCCTGTGTTTACTGTAGGAGAATGGTAGTGGTATCCCTGTGTTTACTGTAGGAAAATGGTAGTGGTATCCCTGTGTTTACTGTAGGAGAATGATAGTGGTATCCCTGTGCTTACTGTAGGAGAATGGTAGTGGTATCCCTGTGTTTACTGTAGGAGAATGTTAGTGGTATCCCTGAGTTTACTGTATGAGAATGGTAGTGGTATCCCTGTGTTTACTGTAGGAGAATGGTAATGGTATCCCTGTGTTTACTGTAGGAGAATGATAGTGGTATCCCTGTGTTTACTGTAGGAGAATGGTAGTGGTATCCCTGTGTTTACTGTAGGAGAATGGTAGTAGTATCCCTGTGTTTACTGTAGGAGAATGATAGTGGTATCCCTGTGTTTACTGTAGAAGAATGGTAGTGGTATCCCTGTGTTTAGAATGGTAGAGGTATCCCTGTGTTTACTGTAGAAGAATGGTAGTGGTATCCCTGTGTTTACTGTAGGAGAATGGTAGTGGTATCCCTGTGTTCACTGTAGGAGAATGGTAGTGGTATCCCTGTGTTTTCTGTAGGAGAATGGTAGTGGTATCCCTGTGTTTACTGTAGGAAAATGGTAGTGGTATCCCTGTGTTTACTGTAGGAGAATGGTAGTGGTATCCCTGTGTTTACTGTAGGAGAATGGTAGTGGTATCCCTGTGTTTACTGTAGGAGAATAGTAGTGGTATCCCTGTGTTTACTGTAGGAGAATTGTAGTGGTATCCCTGTGTTTACTGTAGGAGAATGGTAGTGGTATACCTGTGTTTACTGTAGGAGAAAAGTAGTGGTATCCCTGTGTTTACTGTAGGAGAATAGTAGTGGTATCCCTGTGTTTACTGTAGGAGAATGGTAGTGGTATCCCTGTGTTTACTGTAGGAGAATGATAGTGGTATCCCTGTGTTTACTGTAGGAAAATGGTAGTGGTATCCCTGTGTTTACTGTAGGAGAATGATAGTGGTATCCCTGTGCTTACTGTAGGAGAATGGTAGTGGTATCCCTGTGTTTACTGTAGGAGAATGTTAGTGGTATCCCTGAGTTTACTGTATGAGAATGGTAGTGGTATCCCTGTGTTTACTGTAGGAGAATGGTAATGGTATCCCTGTGTTTACTGTAGGAGAATGATAGTGGTATCCCTGTGTTTACTGTAGGAGAATGGTAGTGGTATCCCTGTGTTTACTGTAGGAGAATGGTAGTGGTATCCCTGTGTTTACTGTAGGAGAATGTTAGTGGTATCCCTGAGTTTACTGTATGAGAATGGTAGTGGTATCCCTGTGTTTACTGTAGGAGAATGGTAATGGTATCCCTGTGTTTACTGTAGGAGAATGATAGTGGTATCCCTGTGTTTACTGTAGGAGAACGGTAGTGGTATCCCTGTGTTTACTGTAGGAGAAACAGCAACAGCAGTAACAGCAGCAGTAACAGCAGCAGTAGTAATGGTAGAGGTAACAGCAGCAGTAACAGCAACAGTAACAGCAGCAGTAACAGCAGCAGTAACAGCAACAGTAACAGCAACAGTAACAGCAGCAGTAACAGCAACAGTAACAGCAGCAGTAACAGCAGCAGTAACAGCAACGGTAGCAGCAGCAGTAACATAGGTAACAGCAGCAGTAACAGCAGCAGTAACAGCAGCAGTAACAGCAGCAGTAACAGCAGCAGTAACAGCAGCAGTAACAGCAACAGTAACAGCAGCAGTAACAGCAGCAGTAACAGCAGCAGTAACAGCAACAGTAACAGCAGCAGTAACAGCAACAGTAACAGCAGCAGTAACAGCAACAGTAAGAGCAGCAGTAACAGCAACAGTAACAGCAGTAACATCAACAGTAACAGCAGCAGTAACAGCAACAGTAAGAGCAGCAGTAACAGCAACAGTAACAGCAGCAACATCAACAGTAACAGCAGCAGTAACAGCAACAGTAACAGCAGCAGTAACAGCAGCAGTAACAGCAGCAGTAACAGCAACATTCAGAAGCAGCAGCAGTAACAGCAGCAGTAACAGCAGCAGTAACAGCAGCAGTAACAGCAGCAGTAACAGCAGCAGTAACAGCAGCAGTAACAGCAGCAGTAACAGCAGCAGTAACAGCAGCAGTAACAGCAGCAGTAACAGCAGCAGTAACAGCAGTAACAACAACGGTAACAGCAACAGTAACAAAGAGTAACAGCAGCAGTAACAACAACAGAAACAGCAGCAGTAACAGCAACAGTAACAGCAGCAGTAACAGCAACGGTAGCAGCAGCAGTAACAGCAGCACTAACAGCAACAGCAGCAGTAACAACAGTAACAGCAGCAGTAACAGCAACAGTAACAGCAGCAGTAACAGCAACAGTAACAGCAGCAGTAACAGCAGCAGTAACAGCAGCAGTAACAGCAGCAGTAACAGCATCAGTAACAGCAGCAGTAACAGCAACAGCAACAGTAACAGCAGCAGTAACAGCATCAGTAACAGCAGCAGTAACAGCAGCAGTAACAGCAGCAGTAACAGCATCAGTAACAGCATCAGTAACAGCAGCAGTAACAGCAACAGCAACAGTAACAGCAACAGTAACAGCATCAGTAACAGCAGCAGTAACAGCAGCAGTAACAGCAGCAGTAACAGCATCAGTAACAGCAGCAGTAACAGCAACAGCAACAGTAACAGCAACAGTAACAGCATCAGTAACAGCAGCAGTAACAGCAGCAGTAACAGCAGCAGTAACAGCAGCAGTAACAGCAGCAGTAACAGCAGCAACAGTAACAGCAGCAACAGTAACAGCAACAGTAGCAGCAACAGTAACAGCAACAGTAACAGCATCAGTATCAACAGCAGTAGCAGCAACAGTAACAGCCACAGTAACAGCAGCAGTAACAACAGTAACAGCAGCACTAACAGTAACAGTAACAGCATCAGTAACAGCAGCAGTAACAGCAGCAGTAACAGCAGCAGTAACAGCAGCAGTAACAGCAGCAGTAACAGCAGCAGTAACAGCAGCAGTAACAGCAGCAGTAACAGCAGCAGTAACAGCATCAGTAACAGCAGCAGTAACAGCAGCAGTAACAGCAGCAGTAACAGCATCAGTAACAGCAGCAGTAACAGCATCAGTAACAGCAGCAGTAACAGCAGCAGTAACAGCAGCAGTAACAGCAGCAGTAACAACAGTAACAGCAACAGTAACAGCAACAGTAACAGCAGTAACAGCAGCAGTAACAGCAACAGTAACAGTAACAGCAGCAGTAACAGCAACAGTAACAGCAACAGTAACAGCAGCAGTAACAGCAGCAGTAACAGCAACAGTAACAGCAGCAGTAACAGCAGCAGTAACAGCAACAGTAACAGCAGCAGTAACAGCAGCAGTAACAGCAGCAGTAACAGCAGCAGTAACAGCAGCAGTAACAGCAACAGCAACAGTAACAGCAGCAGTAACAGCATCAGTAACAGCAGCAGTAACAGCAACAGCAACAGCAGCAGTAACAGCAGCAGTAACAGCAGCAGTAACAGCAGCAGTAACAGCAGCAGTAACAGCAGCAGTAACAGCAGCAGTAACAGCAGCAGTAACAGCAGCAGTAACAGTAGCAGTAACAGTAGCAGTAACAGCAGCAGTAACAGCAACAGTAACAGCATCAGTAACAGCAGCAGTAACAGCATCAGTAACAGCATCAGTAACAGCAGCAGTAACAGCAACAGTAACAGCAGCAGTAACAGCAGCAGTAACAGCAGCAGTAACAGTAGCAGTAACAGCATCAGTAACAGCAGCAGTAACAGCAACAGCAACAGTAACAGAAGCAGTAACAGCATCAGTAACAGCAGCAGTAACAGCAGCAGTAACAGCAACAGCAACAGCATCAGTAACAGCAGCAGTAACAGCAACAGTAACAGCAACAGTAACAGCAACAGTAACAGCAGCAGTAACAGCAACAGTAACAGCATCAGTAACAGCAGCAGTAACAGCAGCAGTAACAGCAACAGTAACAGCAGCAGTAACAGCAACAGTAACAGCAGCAGTAACAGCAACAGTAACAGCAGCAGTAACAGCAACAGTAACAGCAGCAGTAACAGCAACAGTAACAGCAACAGTAGCAGTAACAGCAACAGTAACAGCAGCAGTAACAGCAGCAGTAACAGCAGCAGTAACAGCAGCAGTAACAGCAGCAGTAACAGCAGCAGTAACAGCAGCAGTAACAGCAACAGTAAAAGCATCAGTAACAGCAGCAGTAACAGCAGCAGTAACAGTAACAGCAACAGTAACAGCATCAGTAACAGCAGCAGTAACAGCAGCAGTTACAGCATCAGTAACAGCAGCAGTAACAGCAACAGCAACAGTAACAGAAACAGTAACAGCATCAGTAACAGCAGCAGTAACAGCATCAGTAACAGCAGCAGTAACAGCATCAGTAACAGCAGCAGTAACAGCAACAGTAACAGCATCAGTAACAGCAGCAGTAACAGCAGCAGTAACAGCAGCAGTAACAGCAGCAGTAACAGCAGCAGTAACAGCAGCAGTAACAGCAGCAGTAACAGCAGCAGTAACAGCAGCAGTAACAGTAGCAGTAACAGCAACAGTAACAGCAGCAGTAACAGCAACAGTAACAGTAACAGCAACAGTAACAGCAGCAGTAACAGCAACAGTAACAGCAGCAGTAACAGCAACAGTAACAGCAACAGTAACAGCAGCAGTAACAGCAACAGTAACAGCAGCAGTAACAGCAACAGTAACAGCAGCAGTAACAGCAACAGTAACAGCAACAGTAACAGCAACAGCAGCAGTAACAGCAACAGTAACAGCAGCAGTAACAGCAGCAGTAACAGCAACAGTAACAGCAGCAGTAACAGCAGCAGTAATAGCAGCAGTAACAGCAGCAGTAACAGTAGCAGAAACAGTAACAGCAACAGTAACAGTAACAGCAGCAGTAACAGCAGCAGTAACAGCAGCAGTAACAGCAGCAGTAACAGCAGCAGTAACAGCAGCAGTAACAGCAGCAGTAACAGCAGCAGTAACAGCAACAGTAACAGCAGCAGTAACAGCAGCAGTAACAGCATCAGTAACAGCAGCAGTAACAGCAACAGTAACAGCAGCAGCAACAGTAACAGCAACAGTAACAGCATCAGTAACAGCAGCAGTAACAGCAACAGTAACAGCATCAGTAACAGCAGCAGTAACAGCAGCAGTAACAGCAGCAGTAACAGCAGCAGTAACAGCAGCAGTAACAGCAACAGTAACAGCAGCAGTAACAGCAGCAGTAACAGCAGCAGTAACAGTAGCAGTAACAGTATCAGTAACAGCAGCAGTAACAGCAACAGTAACAGCAGCAGTAACAGCAGCAGTAACAGCATCAGTAACAGCAGCAGTAACAGCAACAGTAACAGCAGCAGTAACAGCAGCAGTAACAGCAGCAGTAACAGTAGTAGTAACAGCATCAGTAACAGCAACAGCAACAGTAACAACAGTAACAGCATCAGTAACAGCAGCAGTAACAGCAACAGTAACAGCATCAGTAACAGCAGCAGTAACAGCAACAGTAACAGCAGCAGTAACAGCAACAGTAACAGCAGCAGTAACAGCAACAGTAACAGCAGCAGTAACAGCAGCAGTAACAGCAGCAGTAACAGCAGCAGTAACAGCAGCAGTAACAGCAACAGTAACAGCAGCAGTAACAGCAGCAGTAACAGCAGCAGTAACAGCAGCAGTAACAGCATCAGTAACAGCAGCAGTAACAGCAACAGTAACAGCATCAGTAACAGCAACAGTAACAGCAACAGTAACAGCATCAATAACAGCAGCAGTACCAGCAGCAGTAACTGCAGCAGTAACAGCAGCAGTAACAGCAGCAGTAACAGCAGCAGTAACAGCAGCAGTAACAGCAGCAGTAACAGCATCAGTAACAGCAGCAGTAACAGCAACAGCAACAGTAACAGTAAAAGCATCGGTAACAGTAGCAGTAACAGCAGCAGTAACAGTAACAGCAACAGTAACAGCATCAGTAACAGCAGCAGTAACAGCAGCAGTTACAGCATCAGTAACAGCAGCAGTAACAGCAACAGTAACAGAAACAGTAACAGCATCAGTAACAGCAGCAGTAACAGCATCAGTAACAGCAGCAGTAACAGCATCAGTAACAGCAGCAGTAACAGCAACAGTAACAGCATCAGTAACAGAAGCGGTAACAGCAGCAGTAACAGAAGCAGTAACAGCAGCAGTAACAGCAGCAGTAACAGCAGCATTAACAGCAGTAACAGCAGCAGTAACAGTAGCAGTAACAGCATAAGTAACAGCAGCAGTAACAGCAACAGCAACAGTAACAGCAACAGTAACAGCATCAGTAACAGCAGCAGTAACAGCAGCAGTAACAGCAACAGTAACAGCATCAGTAACAGCAGCAGTAACAGCAACAGTAACTGCAACAGTAACAGCATCAGTAACAGCAGCAGTAACAGCAACAGTAACAGCATCAGTAACATCAGCAGTAACAGCAGCAGTAACAGCAGCAGTAACAGCAACAGTAACAGCAGCAGTAACAGCAGCAGTAACAGCAGCAGTAACAGTAGCAGTAACAGCATCAGTAACAGCAGCAGTAACAGCAACAGTAACAGCAGCAGTAACAGCAGCAGTAACAGCAGCAGTAACAGCAGCAGTAACAGCAGCAGTAACAGCAGCAGCAACAGCAGCAGTAACAGCAGCAGTAACAGCAGCAGTAACAGCAGCAGTAACAGTAGCAGTAACAGCATCAGTAACAGCAGCAGTAACAGCAACAGCAACAGTAACAGCAACAGTAACAGCATCAGTAACAGCAGTAGTAACAGCAGCAGTAACAGCAACAGTAACAGCATCAGTAACAGCAGCAGTAACAGCAGCAGTTACAGCATCAGTAACAGCAGCAGTAACAATAACAGCAACAGTAACAGAAACAGTAACAGCATCAGTAACAGCAGCAGTAACAGCATCAGTAACAGCAGCAGTAACAGCATCAGTAACAGCAGCAGTAACGGTAACAGCAGCAGTAACAGCAGTAGCACAGCTTCAAGCAGACCTGCTGGAACAGCGCCATGATTCAGAATCTTATACCGAGCCTCCCTTTACCCCTTAGGAGTTAAGGGGGCTCTGCTATATACCCATTAGGAAAGGGGCTAAGGGCTACATAACCCTTAAAGTTAAAGGGAGGGAACTGACACCCCTTTAGACGAGACTAAGGGGTGAACCAGCATTAAGGGTCAAACTAAGGGGGTGAACCACAGTTAAGGGAAAAGCTAAGTGTTGGAACGACCCATTAAGAACAAGACAGGTCAATAATCACATCTCTAGGTCTGGGTCTCTCGTGTTGCAATCAAGATGTCATCAGGAGCTTGCGGTGTTGCATAAATGAGTAAGAATTGCAGGAAGGTCCATTCATGGTACTTCGCACCCTATTTCGGCAACATTGCAAACTCCTGATGACGTGTTGATTGCAAAACGTCAACACTGTCACACACACACACACACACACACACACACACACACACACACACACACACACACACACACACACACACACACACACACGAAAATGGGGGCTCAGAGGGGAAGTCAGAGGCTCTGGAGATCAGAGGAAGATGGTTCTGGTAAGATAGAATGGATGGAGGAGCAATGTAAAAGGATGGAGTAAGAGTGAGAGAACAAACCTGGTGAGCTTAGTGAAAATTGAGAAGATGTGGGCAGAGAAGAAGAAATGGGAGTCTCAAGCTGAAGCCGCAGAATCTAGAATATGGGCCCTAGAATATGAGGTAAATATGCTGAAGCAAGCTTCAGGACTATTGTCCAGCAGAGACATGCCATCTGAAGCTGGTACACCCCTATTAAACGAGAAGCCCAATGGAAAGGAAGAAGACGAGACTTACGCTAAGGCCCTATCAGTCCACCAAGCAAGGCCGAGGAATGTAAGGCGAAAGCCATTAGGAGCAGTGATAGCAGTGAGGGGGAAGAAGGTAGAGAAGGTGACAGGTGCCATGCAGAGGCACGACCATGCTACCAAGAGTTACAGGAAACAATAAGGGAGACAATGGCTATATACAAATGGGACACAGTGACACCAAGGGAAAGGTAATGGGAGGAGGAGAGGGAGAAGTCAGTGTTTATTCAGGGGGTTCGTGAGAGTGATGAGAGGTCACATAATGAATGACAGCAGAAAGAAAATCAGGAGATTGAAAACATCATCAAAGAAATAGGTGAGGAGGATATGACTGAGATAGTAAATTTTTTGACAATAGGAGGGCACTTGAAGGGGACATATTGGCCTGTCAAACTGATTTTCAAGAAAGAAATAGTGTAGAACAAGATCCTGCACGAGAAACTATGGCTGAAGGAATCATCAACATACAAGAGGATGTTCCTAGACCGTGACAGAACAAGAACAGAAGGATAGCAGCTGAGTGAGAAGTCAGAGAAACACATGGGGAAGAGAGACAAGGACAACAGAGATCACATGAAACACCCGAGAAGTGTGTGAGGAGCTCAACAGGAGATTCATTGAAGCATTCACAGATGAGACAGAAGGGAGGTGAGGTACACCATCAAGTGTTGGACACAATACATACAACACCTTAGTACAACACAACACCTTGCAACACAACACTCTGGTACAACAAAACACCTTGCAACACAACACTCTGGCACAACAAAACACCTTGGTACAACACAACACCTTGCAACACAACACTCTGGCACAACGCAACACCTTGCAACACAACACTCTGGTACAACACAGCACCTTGCAATACAACACCCTGGTACAACACACCTTGCTACACAACACTGTGGTACAACACAACACTTTGCAACACAACACTCTGGTACAACACAACACCTTGCAACACAACACTCTGGTGCAACACAACATCCTGCAACACAACACTCTGGTACAACACAACACCTTGCAACATAACACTCTGGTACAACACAACACTTTGCAACACAACACTGAGGTACAACACCTTGCAACACAACACTGTGGTACAACACAACAGTTTGCAACACAACACTCTGGTACAACACAACACCTTGCAACACAACACCCTGGTACAACACTTTGTACCACAACACTCTGGTACAACGCAACACCTTGCAACACAACACAGTGGTACATCTTGCAACACAACACTCTGGTACAACACCTTGCAACACAACACTCTGGTACAACACCTTGCAACACAACACTCTGGTACAACACCTTGCAACACAACACTCTGGTACAGCACAACATCTTGCAACACAACACTCTGGTACAACACTTTGTACCACAACACTCTGGTACAACACAACACCTTGCAACACAACACTCTGGTACAGCACAACATCTTGCAACACAACACTCTGGTACAGCACAACACCTTGCAACACAACACTCTGGTACAACACCTTGCAACACAACACTCTGGTACAACACCTTGCAACACAACACTCTGGTACAACACCTTGCAACACAACACTCTGGTACAACACCTTGCAACACAACACACTGGTACAACACCTTGCAACACAACACTCTGGTACAATACAACACTTTGCAACACAACACTCTGGTACAGCACAACATCTTGCAACACAACACTCTGGTACAACACAACACTTTGCAACACAACACTCTGGTACAACACCTTGCAACACAACACTCTGGTACAACACCTTGCAACACAACACTCTGGTACAGCACCTTGCAACACAACACTCTGGTACAACACCTTACAACACAACACTCTGGTACAACACCTTGCAACACAACAGTCTGGTACAACACCTTGCAACACAACACTCTGGTACAACACCTTGCAACACAACACTGTGGTACAACACCTTGCAACACAACACTCTGGTACAACACCTTGCAACACAACACTCTGGTACAACACCTTACAACACAACACTCTGGTACAGCACCTTGCAACACAACACTCTGGTACAACACCTTGCAACACAACACTCTGGTACAACACCTTGCAACACAACACTCTGGTATAACACCTTGCAACGCAACACTCTGGTACAATACAACACCTTGCAACACAACACTCTGGTACAACACCTTGCAACACAACACTGTGGTACAACATCTTGCAACACAACACTCTGGTACAACACCTTGCAACACAACACTCTGGTACAACACCTTGCAACACAACACTCTGGTACAACACCTTGCAACACAACACTCTGGTACAACACCTTGCAACACAACACTCTGGTACAACATCTTGCAACACAACACTCTGGTACACCTTGCAACACAACACTCTGGTACAACACCTTGCAACACAACACTCTGGTACAACACCTTGCAACACAACACTCTGGTACAACACCTTACAACACAACACTCTGGTACAACACCTTGCAACACAACACTCTGGTACAACACCTTGCAACACAACACCCTGGTACAACACTTCGTACCACAACACTCTGGTACAACACAACACCTTGCAACACAACACTCTGGTGCAACACCTTGCAACACAACACCCTGGTACAACACTTCGTACCACAACACTCTGGTACAACACAACACCTTGCAACACAGCACCTTGCAACACAACACTCTGGTACAACACCTTGCAACACAACACCCTGGTACAGCACCTTGCAACACAACACTCTGGTACACCTTGCAACACAACACTCTGGTACAGCACCTTGCAACACAACACTCTGGTACACCTTGCAACACAACACTCTGGTACAACACCTTGCAACACAACACTCTGGTACAACACCACACCTTGCAACACAACACTCTGGTACAACACCTTGCAACACAACACTCTGGTACAACACCTTGCAACACAACACTCTGGTACAACACCTTGCAACACAACACTCTGGCACAACACCTTGCAACACAACACTCTGGTACAACACCTTGCAACACAACACTCTGGTACAACACCTTGCAACACAACACTCTAGTACAACACCTTGCAACACAACACTCTGGTACAACACCTAGCAACACAACACTCTGGTACAACACCTTGCAACACTCTGGTACAACACCTTGCAACATAACACTCTGGTACAACACCTTGCAACACAACACTCTGGTACAACACCTTGCAACACAACACTCTGGTACAACACCTTGCAACACAACACTCTTGTACAACACCTTGCAACACAACACTCTGGTATAACACCTTGCAACACAACACTGGTACAACACCTTGCAACACAACACTCTGGTACAACACCTTGCAACACAACACTCTGGTACATCTTGCAACACAACACTCTGGTGCAGCATCTTGCAACACAACACTCTGGTACAACACCTTGCAACACAACACTCTGGTACAACACCTTGCAACACAACACTCTGGTACAATACAACACCTTGCAACACAACACTCTGGTACAACACCTTGCAACACAACACTCTGGTACAACATCTTGCAACACAACACTCTGGTACAACACCTTGCAACACAACACTCTGGTACAACACCTTGCAACACAACACTGGTACAACACCTTGCAACACAACACTCTGGTACAACACCTTGCAACACAACACTCTGGTACAACATCTTGCAACACAACACTCTGGTGCAGCATCTTGCAACACAACACTCTGGTACAACACCTTGCAACACAACACTCTGATACAACACCTAGCAACACAACACTCTGGTACAACACCTTGCAACACAACACTCTGGTACAACACCTTGCAACACAACACTCTGGTACAACACCTTGCAACACAACACTCTGGTACAACACCTTGCAACACAACACTCTGGTACAACACCTTGCAACACAACACTCTGGTACAACACCTTGCAACACAACACTCTGGTACAACACCTTGCAACACAACACTCTGGTACAACACCTTGCAACACAACACTCTGGTACAACACCTTGCAACACAACACTCTGGTACAACATCTTGCAACACAACACTCTGGTACAACACCTTGCAACACAACACTCTGGTACAACACCTTGCAACACAACACTCTGGTACAACACCTTGCAACACAACACTCTGGTACAACACCTTGCAACACAACACTTTGATACAACACCTTGCAACACAACACTCTGGTACAACACCTTGCAACACAACACTCTGGTACAACACCTTGCAACACAACACTCTGGTACAACACCTTGCAACACAACACTCTGGTACAACACCTTGCAACACAACACTCTGGTACAACACCTTGCAACACAACACACTGGTGCAACACCTTGCAACACAACACTCTGGTACAATACCTTGCAACACAACACTCTGGTACAACAAATTTCCAACACAACACTATGGTACAACACCTTCCAACACAACACTCTGGTACACCTTGCAACACAACACTCTGGTACAACACCTTGCAACACAACACTCTGGTACAACACCTTGCAACACAACACTCTGGTACAACACCTTGCAACACAACACTCTGGTACAATACCTTGCAACACAACACTCTGGTACAACACCTTGCAACACAACACTCTGGTACAATACCTTGCAACACAACACTCTGGTACATCTTGCAACACAACACTCTGGTACAACACCTTGCAACACAACACTCTGGTACAACACCTTGCAACACAACACTCTGGTACAACACCTTGCAACACAACACTCTGGTACAACACCTTGCAACACAACACTCTGGTACAACATCTTGCAACACAACACTCTGGTACAACACCTTGCAACACAACACTCTGGTACAACACCTTGCAACACAACACTCTGGTACAACACCTTGCAACACAACACTCTGGTACACCTTGCAACACAACACTCTGGTACAACACCTTGCAACACAACACTCTGGTACAACACCTTGCAACACAACACTCTGGTACAACACCTTGCAACACAACACTCTGGTACAACACCTTGCAACACAACACTCTGGTACAACACCTTGCAACACAACACTCTGGTACAACACCTTGCAACACAACACTCTGGTACAACACCTTGCAACACAACACACTGGTACAACACCTTGCAACACAACACACTGGTGCAACACCTTGCAACACAACACTCTGGTACAATACCTTGCAACACAACACTCTGGTACATCTTGAAACACAACACTCTGGTACAATACCTTGCAACACAACACACTGGTACAACATCTTGCAACACAACACTCTGGAACAACACCTTGCAACACAACACTCTGGAACAACACCTTGCAACACAACACTCTGGTACAACACCTTGCAACACAACACTCTGGTACAACACCTTGCAACACAACACTCTGGTACAACACCTTGCAACACAACACTCTGGTACAACACCTTGCAACACAACACTCTGGTACAACACCTTGCAACACAACACTCTGGTACAATACCTTGCAACACAACACTCTGGTACAACACCTTGCAACACAACACTCTGGTACAATACCTTGCAACACAACACTCTGGTACAACATCTTGCAACACAACACTCTGGTACAACACCTTGCAACACAACACTCTGGTACAACACCTTGCAACACAACACTCTGGTACAACACCTTGCAACACAACACTCTGGTACAACACCTTGCAACACAACACTCTGGTACAACACCTTGCAACACAACACTCTGGTACAACACCTTGCAACACAACACTCTGGTACAACACCTTGCAACACAACACTCTGGTACAATACCTTGCAACACAACACTCTGGTACATCTTGCAACACAACACTCTGGTACAACACCTTGCAACACAACACTCTGGTACAACACCTTGCAACACAACACTCTGGTACAACACCTTGCAACACAACACTCTGGTACAACACCTTGCAACACAACACTCTGGTACAACACCTTGCAACACAACACTCTGGTACAACACCTTGCAACACAACACTCTGGTACAACACCTTGCAACACAACACTCTGGTACAATACCTTGCAACACAACACTCTGGTACAACACCTTGCAACACAACACTCTGGTACAATACCTTGCAACACAACACTCTGGTACAACATCTTGCAACACAACACTCTGGTACAACACCTTGCAACACAACACTCTGGTACAACACCTTGCAACACAACACTCTGGTACAACACCTTGCAACACAACACTCTGGTACAACACCTTGCAACACAACACTCTGGTACAACACCTTGCAACACAACACTCTGGTACAACACCTTGCAACACAACACTCTGGTACAACACCTTGCAACACAACACTCTGGTACAACACCTTGCAACACACTCTGGTACAACACCTTGCAACACAACACTCTGGTACAACACCTTGCAACACAACACTCTGGTACAACACCTTGCAACATAACACTCTGGTACAATACCTTGCAACACAACACTCTGGTACAACACCTTGCAACACAACACTCTGGTACAACACCTTGCAACACAACACTCTGGTACAACACAACACCTTGCAACACAACACTCTGGTACAATACCTTGCAACACAACACTCTGGTACAACACCTTGCAACACAACACTCTGGTGCAACACCTTGCAACACAACACTCTGGTACAACACCTTGCAACACAACACTCTGGTGCAACACCTTGCAACACAACACTCTGGTACAATACCTTGCAACACAACACTCTGGTACAACACCTTGCAACACAACACTCTGGTACAACACCTTGCAACACAACACTCTGGTACAACACCTTGCAACACACTCTGGTACAACACCTTGCAACACAACACTCTGGTACAACACCTTGCAACACAACACTCTGGTACAACACCTTGCAACACAACACTCTGGTACAACACCTTGCAACACAACACTCTGGTACAACACCTTGCAACACAACACTCTGGTACAACACCTTGCAACACAACACTCTGGTACAACACAACACCTTGCAACACAACACTCTGGTACAATACCTTGCAACACCTGACTACAATAGTCAATGCTCAACAACTTACGATACTGTCGGGAGTTGCTATTGCAATGGCACCAACGCTGGTTCTTGCAGCCGGGAGCACATTGACACGTGCGTGTGTGTGTGTCTGTACTCACCTATTTGTGGTTGCAGGGGTCGAGCAAACGGGAGTTCATAGCTTCTGGCTCTGTCTCTTCACTGATTGCTACTAGGTCCTCTCTCTCCCTAAGGGAACACACAGGAGAACAGGGGAGTTCCATGAGGTTTTATCATACCTCGTCTTAAAACTATGTATGGGTCCCGCCTCCACTACGTCGCTTTCTAGGCTATTCCACGGCCTTAAAACTCTATGACTGAAGAAATACTTCCTAAGATCCTTTTGACTCATCTGAGTCTTCAACTTCCAATTGTGATCCCTTGTTTCTGTGTCCCATTTCTGGAACATCCTGTCTTTGTCCACCTTGTCTGTTCAGCGCAGTATTTTATATGTCGCTATCATGTCTCCCCTGACCCTCCTGTTCTCCAGTGTCGTCAGGCCAATTTCCCTTAACCTTTCTTTGTAGGACATTCCCCTTAGCTCTGGGACTAGTCTTGTTGCAAACCTTTGCACTTTCTCGAATTTCTTGATGTGCTTGACCAAGTGTGGGTTCCAAACTGGTGCTGCGTACTCCAGTATGGGCCTGACGTAAATGTTATCAGGTTGATGTGCGCCTCAGGAGATGTGCTCGGTATTATACTCACCCCAAAATCTTTTTCCTTGAATGAGGTTTGCAGTCTTTGGCCACCTAGCCTATACTCTGTCTGCAGTCTTCTTTGCCCTTCCCCAATCTTCATGACTTTGCAATTGGCAGGGTTAAATTCAAGGAGCCAGTTGCTGGACCAGGCTTGTAGACTGTCCAGGTCTCTTTGTAGTCCTGCCTGATCCTCATCCGATTTGATTCTTCTCATTAACTTCACATCATCTGCAAACAAGGACACTTCTGAGTCTATCCCTTCCGTTATGTCATTCACATATACCAAAAACAGCACAGGTCCTAGGACTGACCCCTGTGGAACCCCGCTTGTCACAGGAGCCCACTCTGACACCTCGTCACATACCATGACTCGTTGTTGCCTCCCTGTCAGGTATTCTCTGATCCATTGCAGTGCCTTTCCTGTTATGTGTGCCTAATCCTCTAGCTTTTGCAGTAACCTCTTGTGAGGAACTCTGTCGAAGGCCTTCTTGAAGTCCAAGAAAATGTAGTCTATCCATCCCTCTCTCTCTTGTCTTACTTCTGTCACCTTGTCATAAAACTCCAGTAGGTTCGTGACACAGGATTTTCCTTCCCTGAAATCGTGCAGTCTGCCAATTATGCACTTGCTTCTTTCCAGGTGCTCCACCACTCTCCTCCTGATGATCTCCATGACTTTGCCTACTATACACGTTAGTGACACAGGTCTGCAGTTTAATGCTTCGTGTCTGTCTCCTTTTTTTAAAAATTGGGACTACATTTGCCATCTTCCATACCTCAGGGAATTGCCCAGTTTCAATGGATGTATTGAAGATCTTTGTTAGTGGCACACACAGCATCTCTGCTCCCTCTCTAAGGACCCACTGAGAGATGTTGTCTGGTCCCACCGCTTTTGAGGTGTCAAGTTCACACAGCAGCTTCTTCACCTCCTCCTCGGTTGTGTGTACCTCATCCAGCACTTGTTGGTGTACATCCCTGTTCTGATTTCCTGAAGTCCTACCAGTTTCTACTGTAAATACTTCTTTAAATCTCGTGTTAAGCTCCTCGCATACTTCTAGGTCGTTTCTTGTGAACTCCCCATCACCCTTCCTCAGTCTGATTACCTGGTCCTTGACTGTTGTTTTCCTCTTGATGTGGCTGTACAACAGCTTCGGGTCAGACTTGACTTTCGATGCTATGTCATTTTCATATTGTCGTTGAGCCTCCCTTCTTATCTGTGCATATTCGTTTCTGGCTCTTCGGCTAACCTCTTTATTTTCTAGGGTTCTTTGTCTTCTGTACCTTTTCCATTCTCTAGTACACCTAGTTTTCGCCTCCCTACACCTTTGGGTGAACCAAGGACTCGTTCTGGTCTTCCTATTATTTCTGTTTCACTTGGGAACAAACCTCTCCTCTACCTCCTGGCATTTTGTTGTTATGTAGTGCATCATTTCTTTTCCTGGTTTTCCTGCCAATTCTCTCTCCCACTGAACGTCTTGCAGGAAGTTTCTCATGCCTGAGTAGTCCCCTCTTTTGTAGTTTGGTTTTCCCGTCCTATTCCTGCTACTCTCTCCACTTGTAGCTCAACTACGTAATCAAAGTTCAGAACCACATGATCACTAGCTCCAAGGGGCCTCTTGTACATGATATCCTCAATGTCCGAACTAGTCAAGGTGAATACTAGGTCCATTCTTGCTGGATCATCCTCGCCCCTCTCTCTCTGGTAGTGTCTCTAACATGTTGATGCATGAGGTTTTCCAATACCACATCCATCATCTTGGCTCTCCATGTTTTGGGACCCCCATGGGGCTCCAGGTTTTCCCAGTCAATCTCCTTGTGACTGAAATCACCCATAACTAGCAACTTTGCTTCCCCCATGTGTGCTCTCCTGGCCACCTCGGCTAGTGTGTCGACCATTGCTCTGTTGCTCTAGTCGTATTCTTCTCAGTTCTGTGGCCCTCAGACTGGATTGTTCCTACTAAATAGTCCCTTTCACCCGTGCCATCCATTCCTTTCATTTTCTCAAATCCCAACCGGTTTTTAATGAGCAGTGCAACTCCTCCTCCCCCTCTCCTCCCTCTTTCCTTCCTGAGGATCTGATATCCGGGTGGAAAGATTGCAACTGTTATCATCCTGGTGAGTTTTGTTTCTTTGAGTGCTATTATGTCTGGGTATGTCTCCTTGATTCTTTCATGCCACTCCTCACACTTATTTGTTATTCCATCTGCATTTGTATACCATACCTTCAACTTCTTTTCTAAGACTGGTCTGAGGGGTACATTGGAGTTGGGGAAGTGGGAGACCTGATAAGGAACTATGGGTGGTTGCTGTGGGGGTGGAGTTTGTAATGAGGTGGGTGCGGGCATTGGATATGGCATTTGTGTGTGTGTGTGTGTGTGTGTGTGTGTGTGTGTGTACTCACCTAATTGTGGTTGCAGGGGTCGAGACTCAGCTCTTGGCCCTGCCTCTTCACTGACCGCTACTGTGTCCTCCCTCTCCCTGCTCCATGAGCTTTATCATACCTTGTCTTAAAACTATGTATAGTTCCTGCCTCCACTACATCGCTTTCCAGACTATTCCACTTCCTAACAACTCTGTGGCTGAAGAAATACTTCCTAACATCCCTTTGACTCATCTGAGTCTTCAGCTTCCAATTGTGACCCCTTGTTTCTGTGTCACATCTCTGGAACATCCTGTCTCCGTCCACCTGTCTATTCCACGCAGCATTTTGTATGTCGTTATCATGTCTCCCCTGACCCTCTTGTCCTCCAGTGTCGTCAGACCGATTTCCCTTAACTTTTCTTCGTAGGACATTCCCCTTAGCTCTGGAACTAGCCTTGTTGCAAACCTTGGCACTTTCCCTAATTTCTTGACGTGTTTGACCAGGTGTGGGTTCCAAACTGGTGCTGCGTACTCCAGTATGGGCCTGATGTACACAGTGTACAGTGTCTTGAACGATTCCTTACTGAGGTATCGGAACGCTATTCTCAGGTTTAACAGGCACCCATATGCCGCAGCAGTTATCTGGTTGACGTGTGCTTCTGGCGACGTACTCGTTATTATACTCAACCCAAGATCTTTCTCCTTGAGTGAGGTTTGCAGTCTTTGGCCACCTAGCCTATACTCTGTCTGCGGTCTTCTTTGCGCTTCTCCGATCTTCATGACTTTGCATTTGGCAGGGTTAAATTCTAGGAGCCAGTTGCTGGACCACACATCCAGCCTGTCAAGGTCTCTTTGTAAGCCTGTCTGGTCCGCGTCTGATTTAATTCTCATTAACTTCACATCATCTGCAAACAGGGGCACTTCTGAGTCTATCCTTTCCATCATGTCATTCACATATACCAAGAATAGCACTGGTCCCAGGACTGGCCCCTGTGGGACCCCGCTCGTCACAGGCGCCCACTGTGATAGCTCATCACGGACCATGACTCGCTGTTGCCTCCCTGTCAGTTATTCTCTGATCCATTGCAGTGCCCTTCCTGTTATATGTGCCTGATCGTCTAGCTTCTGTACTAATCTCTTGTGAGGAACTGTGTCGAAGGCCTTCTTGCAGTCTAAGAAAATGCAGTCAACCCACCCCTCTCTTTCTCTTGTCTTTCTTCTGTCACCTTGTCATAAAACGCCAGAAGGTTTGTGACACAGGATTTTCCTTCCATGAATCCGTGCTGGTTGTTGTTTATAATCTTGTTCCGTTCCAGGTGTTCCACCACTCTCCTCCTGATAATCTTCTCCATAACTTTGCATACTATACACGTCAGTGACACTGGTCTGTAATTTAGTACCTCGTTTCTGTCTCCTTTCTTAAAAATAAGAACTACATTTGCCGTCTTCCATATCTCAGATAGTTGCCCAGTTTCAAGGGATGTGTTGAAGATTGTGGTTAGTGGCACGCACAGCATCTCTGCTCCCTCTCTAAGGACCCACGGAGAGATGTCCGGCCCCACCGCCTTTGAGGTGTCAAGGTCACTTAGCAGCTTCTGCACCTCCTCCTCGGTGTGTGTCATCCAACACTTGATGGTATATCCCTTGTTGTATTCCCTGTTGGTGTTCCCCTCTGTCCTGTGTGTTTGTATGTACTGACCTAGTTGTATATTAAGCGAGTTTTTTATTGTACCTGGAGTATATCTGGAGTATACCTGGAGTATACCCAGAGTTTATCTGGCGTATACCTGGAGTATACCTGGAGCATACCCAGAGTTTATCTAGGGGTATACATGAAGTATACCTGGAGTATAACCATATTTTATCTGGGGGTCTACATAGAGTATACCTGGAGTATACCCAGAGTTTATCTAGGGGTATACATGGAGTATACCTGGAGTATACCCAGAGTTTATCTGAGGGTATACATGGAGTATACCTGGAGTATACCCAGAGTTTATCTGGGGGTGTAATGGAGTATACCCAGAGTATACCCAGAGTTTATCTGGGGGTATACATGGAGCATACCTGGAGGGGTTTTCGAGGGTTAACGCCTCCGCGGCCCCGGTCCGTGCCCAGACCTGGTTGGAGGGGATCAGTCCCTCAGTCTGGGATCGAGATGTACAGTGACTGAGGACAACAACTCCAGACTGTGGGACTGATTACCTTCAACTCTACAATTTTCCACTTTTCCTCTCTTCATTGGACTGAAGACGCCACTGGCTGGTGAAAACTTCCCACACAGACACCCAGGGGATGTACACGTGACATCAGTCTTGGACCCAGAGATGGAGTACAACCTTACCTTCTTGTTAAGTCTATATAATCGAAAGTATTTCATAGAGTAACTTCTCGTTGCTTAATTACATTAAATATTCCAATTACTTTCATTAATTTTTAATTACTTTGTCTTATTATTTATTTGTGAGGTTTCTCTGTTAGTCCTGACACACACACACACACACACACAAACACACACACACACACACACACACACACACACACACACACACACACACACACAGTGGAGAAGGTAACAGGAACTGAATGGGAAAAGCCAAACTATAAAAGGGGGGACTACACAGGTATGAGGAACGTCCTGCAGGAGGTTCAGTGGGACAGAGAACTGGTAGGAAAATCAGTAAACGAGATGATGGAATATGTGGCAACAAAGTGCAAGGAGGCAGAGGAAAGGTTTGTTCCCAAGGGAAACAGAAATAATAGGAAGACCAAAGTGAGTCCTTGGTTTACCCGAAGGTGTAGGGAGGCAAAAACTAAGTGCACCAGAGAATGGAAAAGGTACAGGAGGCATAGGACCCAGGAAAACAAGGAGATTAGTAGAAGAGCCAGAAACAAGTATGCACAGATAAGGAGGGAGGCCCAGCGACAGTATGAAAACGACATAGCATCGAAAGTCAAGTATGACCCAAAACTGCTGTATAGCCACATTAGGAGGAAGACAACAGTCAAGGACCAGGTGATAAGGCTGAGGACAGAAGGTGGGGAACTCACAAGAAACGATCAAGAGGTATGTGAGGAGCTCAACAGGAGATTTAAGGAAGTATTTACAGTGGAGACAGGAAGGCCTCTCGGGGGACAGACCAGATGGGGACACCAGCAAGGAATATACCAACAAGTGTTGGACGACATACAAACAGATTAGGAGGAGGTGCAGAAGCTGCTGAGTGACCTTGATACCTCAAAGGCAATGGGACCGGACAACATCTCCCCGTGGGTCCTCAGGGAGGGAGCAGATATACTGTGTGTGCCATTAACCACAATCTTCAACACATCCCTGGAAACTGGACAACTACCTGAGGTATGGAAGACCGCAAATGTAGATCCAATTTTTAAAAAACGAGACAGAAAAGAGGCACTAAATTACAGACCTGTGTCACTGACGTGTATATCATGCACAGTCATGGAGAAGATTATCAGGAGGAGAGTGGTGGAACACCTGGAACGGAACAAGAGTATAAACGCCAACCAGCATGGATTCATGGAAGGAAAATCCTGTGTCACAAACCTTCTGGAGTTTTATGACAAGGTAACAGAAGACACGAGAGAGAGGGATGGGTTGATTGCATCTTCTTGGACTGCAAGAAGGCCTTTGACACAGTTCCTCACAAGAGATTAGTGCAGAAGCTAGAGGATCAGGCTCATGTAACAGGGAGGGCACTGCAATGGATAAGGGAATACCTGACAGGGAGGCAACAACAAGTCATGGTACGTGAAGAGGTATCACAGTGGGCGCCTGTGACGAGCGGGGTCCCACAGGGGTCAGTTCTAGGACCAGTGCTATTTTTGATATATGTGAACGACATGATGGAAGGAATAGACTCTGAAGTGTCTATGTTCGCAGATGATGTGAAGTTGATGAGAAGAATTAAATCGGATGAGGATGAGGCAGGACTACAAAGAGACCTGGACAGGCTGGACATGTGGTCCAGTAACTGGCTTCTCGAATTCAATCCAGCCAAATGCAAAGTCATGAAGATTGAAGAGGGGCAAAGAAGACCGCAGACAGAGTATAGGCTAGGTGGACAAAGACTACAGACCTCACTCAGGGAGAAAGACCTCGGGGTGACCATAACACCGAGCACATCACCGGAGGCACACAACAACCAAATAACTGCTGCAGCATACATGCGCCTGGCAAACCTGAGAACAGCGTTCCGATACCTTAATAAGGAATCGTTCAAGACACTGTACACTGTGTATGTTAGGCCCATACTGGAGTATGCAGCACCAGTCTGCAACCCACACCTGGTCAAGCACGTCAAGAAGTTAGAGAAAGTACAAAGGTTTGCAACAAGGCTAGTCCCAGAGCTCAGGGAAATGTCGTACGAGGAAAGGTTGAGGGAAATCGGACTGACGACACTGGAGGACAGAAGGGTCAGGGGAGACATGATAACGACATACAAGATCCTGCGGGGAATAGACAAGGTGGACAGAGATAGGATGTTCCAGAGAGGGGACACAGGGACAAGGGGTCACAACTGGAAGCTGAAGACTCAGACGAGTCACAGGGACGTTAGGAAGTATTTCTTCAGTCATAGAGTTGTCAGCAAGTGGAATAGCCTAGCAAGTGAAGTAGTGGAGGCAGGAACCATACATAGTTTTAAGAAGAGGTATGACAAAGCTCAAAACACAACACACAACAACACACAACACACACAACACACACACAAAACACAAACACACACAAAACACAAAAAAAAAAAACACACACACACAAACAAACAAAAAAACAAAACCCCCACGCGGGGCCCAAAGGGGGGGCCAGGGACCCCGAGGGGGCCAAAACAAAATAAGGTTTTTAAAAAATTTAACAACGGGGGTAAAGTAAACAAAAAACACACAAAAAAAAACACAAACCACACACCAACCCCCCAAAAACCAAACCCCCAACCCAACCACCCCCCAAAAAACCCCAAAAAAAAAAAACAAGGAAAAAAAAAAAAACAAAAACAAAACCAACCCAACACAAAAAACACAACCCCCACACCCACACACACACACACACACACACACACACACACACAACACCCCACACACACACACACAACACACACACACACAACACAACACACACCCCACACACACACACCCCAAAACCCCACACACAACACCAAACAAAAAACAAAAACCCCCAAAACAAAAAAAACCACAAAAAAAAACACAAACCAAAACCAAAAAAAAACAAAAAAAAAAACAAACCACACACACCAACCCCCAACCCCCCCCACACAACACACACACACAAAACACCACACACACACACACAACACACAAAACACAAAACACAAAACACACACACAAACACAAAAAAACACAAAAACACACACACACACACAAAACAAAACACACACACACACACACACACACACAAAACACACACACACACAAAACAAAAACACACCCCACACCACAACACACACCACAACACACAACACACACACAACAACACACCCACACACACCCCACCCCACACACCCCACACACCCCACACAACACACAAAACCACACACAAAACCCCACACAAAACCACACACCACCACACCCACAACCACACACACACAACCACACACACACAACACACACACAACACACACACACACACACACACACACACAACACACACACAACACACACCACAACACACACACAACACACCCCAACACACACACAACACACACACACAACACACACACACACACACACACACACACACACACACACCCCCCCACACAAAAACACACAAAAAAACACAAAAAACCCAACCCACCCACCACCACCCCCCCCAAACCCCCCAAAACCCCCAAAACCCAACCCCCCAAAAACCCCCCCCCAAAACCCCCCCCAAACCACCACCCCCCCCCAAACACAACCCCCAACACCCCCCCAAAACCACCCCCCCAAAACCCACACCACCCCCCAACACACCCCCCAAAACCCAAAACAACCCAACAACAAAAAAAACCAAAAAAAAAAACAAAACAAACAAAAAAAAAACACAAACAAAAAAAACACCACACACAAAACAAAAAAAAAAAAATTAACACAAACACACAAAAAAATAAAAAACCCCAACACACAACACAACAACACCAAAACAAAAAAAACTTTT